>NW_022096412.1:0-78313 GCF_006542625.1 Nomascus leucogenys
GGGGAGGGATAGCATTAGGAGATATATCTAATGCTGAATGACGAGTTAATGGGTGCAGCACACCAACATGGCACATGAATACACATATGTAACAAACCTGCATGTTGTGCACATGTATCCTAGAACTTAAAGTATAATTAAAAAAATAAAATAAATCAATAAATAATTAATTAAAAATAAATTCAAGGGGTTAATGCAGAAGTTGCGAACAGAGGGACTCTCGACCAACTCTGGCCTGTGAATGTGTCTTCTTGGCTCAATCAGTATTGGGATATACACTTTTAAACGATTCTGAATAAGTTGCCAACGTTTAAAACAGGATATTTCACATGAAAAATCCATATTTGGGTCATTTCTTTAGAAATACATGGGTCCTGGCCACAGTGTACCCATTTCTCAGGTCAGAGGGAGGCTGGAATGAGTTGTGACTGTCTCTTTAAAAAGGACCTGGAGTCCTCAGTGGACCACATCCCCTCACCCCATTAACTTCCCAGCATGCTGTGGCACATTCCCTGTTGCTCACTGACACTGTGGAATTGTTTACTAATGAGATAGAGCTTATTTTTGTATATTTGCTAGCCATTAATATTTCTTCCTCTGTAAAGTCTTTTTTATTTTTTTATCAGTTAAATATTTTCAAATAGATTTTTCTTTTTCTTATTGATTCATAGGAATTCTTGCTAATAGTGCAAATTT
Organism: Nomascus leucogenys; assembly: GCF_006542625.1. Classification (NCBI taxonomy): domain Eukaryota; kingdom Metazoa; phylum Chordata; class Mammalia; order Primates; family Hylobatidae; genus Nomascus; species Nomascus leucogenys. The sequence continues at coordinate 697 of NW_022096412.1, forward strand.
CATGGGCTGTCATAAACATTGCAAATATATTCTGCTAGCACTCCCATGTTTTATAGCTTCCTTTGATTAACTAAGCCCGTAATTTTAATGCAGTTGAATATGTCAATGTTTTCCTTTATTGACTATGTTTTTTACAAAGTTTAAGAAATTCTTCTCTATCTTGGGAGTCATGAAGATATTATTGCATTCCAGATTTTCCTCCTGACATAATTTTCTTTCTTCCTGAAGTGCAGCGTTTAGTAGTCTCTTTAGTGAAGGTCAGTGGCTAGTAGTCAGTTTGATTTATTAGAAAATGTCCTTAAATTTCCCTGACAATTTTCTCTCCACACTTCCAAGATATATTTCCACTGTGTTGTATATGTTTTCATATGATTCTGTTGTATTCTGGCTTCCATTGTTGCCATTGAAAGGTCAGCTGTCAGTTGAACTCCTATTTTGTAGGAATCTGTCTTCCTTATTTGGCTATATTTAGTCTTCACTCTGTCTTTGGCATTCTTCAGTTTGTGAAACAGCGATACCATGTGTCCAGATGTGGATTTTTTTTTAATTACTTCTGCTTGGTATTCATTCTATATTCAATATCTGAAAATTCCATTCACTTGCCCTTAATAGCTTGATTCTGCAATTTGTGGCTTTCATTAACTTCCATTCTTGTTCACTTGTTTCCTCTTATGTTTAGTGAATTTTGATTGGAAGTTCATGTCTGTGGGGGTAACTCAGTTCTGAATGATGTATTAGAAACTTTCTCGACCAAACGACTTCACTCACTTTTTTTTTTTTTCTTGAGAGAGTTTCTCTCTGTCACTCAGGCTGGAGTGCAGAGAGAGGTTCAATCATGGCTCACTGCAGCCTCCAACTCCTGAGATCAAATGATCCTCCCACCTCAGCCTCCTAAGTAGTTAGGACTACAGGCACACACTACCACACCTGGACAATTTTTATTTTATTTTTTGTAGAGACAGAGTCTCGCTGTGTTGCCCAGGCTAGTCTTAAATTCCCAGCCTCAAGAAATCTTCCTGCCTTGGCCTCCCAAAGTGCTGAGATTACAGGCATGAGCCACTGTGCCCTGACTTCACGCCCTTCTGTACAGCTCAGCCAAAAGGTATACAACTTCAGTTCTGCTTTCCAAAATACATCCCTAGCTTTCTGGGACCAGCAGTTCTTATCTTACAACTGCTAATACATAGACATAGATATGTCACCCTTTCCCTTCTGAGGCTTCCACTTGCTGTTGTCTGGCTGTTGTCTTTGAATTTATGGAGTATTCATGGTCTCTTAAGGAGAAAAAAGAAAAGGGAGACGAGAAGCCAGAAGAGAACAGGAAGTTGACCACAAGGCGGAGACTCCTCAGCAAGGAGTCCAATCACAGCATTACAGGGCCGGAAAACAACTCCAGCAGCATGGCCGCCTCTTAAAGCACCAGTTCTGGGAGCAAATTCCCCCCTAACAATCAATATCCAAGTGAATTTTGGAAGTCTTAGGCTGGTCTGAGACTGCCGGAGAATGAGTCAAGGCCAGCTTGTCCTAGGGAGGGGGTGGTGAGGGATGGAAGCCACTGTCCTCTGGCTCACCCTCAACTGTGCTGTTGCATGTCATTCCCAGTGACAAGGGCTGCTGATTCTTCAGAAAGGTACCAGGGCTCAGCTTTAAGGCGCTTGCCAAGAAGCCATGAGAAGTGCATTAAGATGCTGGCACATGAACAGCACCCAAACAATGCTGGTTATTTGTGATTCACCAGGTACTTTACAGTTTATAAAATGCATTCACTCAGACTGCCTCGTTTAGTCCACACAACAATTCTAACTCCCTTGGAAAGACCAGAGAACTGCCATTTGATACCTTCCACTGCTTACTGCCAGCTCACCTGTGCCAGGCATGGGGACAGCAAGGGAACCTCAGCCCCATCTTGCCAGTCCGTGCCTGCAGAGGGGTTCCGGTCCCCCTCTTGCCATCAGAAGCTTCCCTGGCCAGACACAGCCATATGCATGTTACTTACATTTGCACATTTAATCTTTGCCACAGTCCATGAGGTAATACTGTACCGGAGGGGACTGGGGCCTGAGGTCACACAGGCAGTGCGTGGTGGGACTCGGACATGGTGTAGGACACTTGTGGTTCTTGCCCCTAAACCAGATTTCAAGGCCAAGGGCAGGGCCAGATAGAGGCTCCTAGAATGTGCCTGAGGGTGGCCTGCTAGAGCCTCAGCCAAGGTCTGCCTGGGGCATTAGGGGCCTTGATGGGGATATCATGCCTGCAGTCTCAGGGAGCCTATCAGCGGCCTCCTCTCTCTGGGTTCCAGCTATGGCTTAGGGATTCCTGTCCTACTTTTCACAACAGGCCAGGGGCCTCTGAGCGTTTGGGAATCTGCTCAGACATCGTGGGAACCTTCCTGCGATGGCTTCAGTGTTGCAGAATCAATGTTCTGCAAAAGAAAGTCAAGTCACTCAATTCTTATTTCTACACCTCTCTACCTCCTAAACAGTAGGAGGGACCAGAGCCAAGGGCTGCAGGTGGATTTAAACCAGTAGAGTTCGTGATCTCATTTCTGTCTGCAGTAGTCTAGGTTGGATTCCTTATAGTTGTGAAAACTTTGAGTATTTGTTTTTACTTTTTCTTAAAGCTCATATGGTGGCCTAAACTGCTTTCCCATTTTAATGCTTATTTTTGTATTTCATCAGAGCTGGAGATATTTTTCAACGGTGGAGGCTGGCCCTCAAAGTGGAGAAATATTTGATTACAGTGAGCCATTTAGAGCGAGTAGATTTCAAGCACAACATTGGCAAAATCCTTTTCTATAAGAAACACACACAACACACAGTCTTATATAAATTTTCCAAAAGGATGAACTGAAACTTGAAAGGACGTCTTATGGAAAGATATGTATTAACAATAGGTAACGTCAATGACTGTGAAAAGTGCCAGGTGTATTAATTTGTGGGTTACAAATACATCTCAGCAAATGGGTGAATTTGCAAATACAGAATCCAGGAGTTATGAGGGTCCACTGTATTTTCAGTGTCAAAATTATCTTCCATCAAGTTGATAAAACCTCATTTACTCAATTAGGCCCTAGTCAGGGTATGTGGGGTGTTCTAGCTTTCTCCTGTTACAGAGATGCTGCAGCAAATACCTTGTTGCAGAGAGTTCTCTCATTATAAACTGTTTCTGTGGAGTGAGTTCCCCAACTAGGATCTCACCAGTATAGGGGATGTCGCTCTCACATAGGTATAGGCTCTCACCAGTAAGAGGATGTTGCCGCCCATGCCATTAGGCTCATCACATTCCCTATTAGGGACACATACTTGACTTTGTCCTGGTCAATGAGACAGAGGGAAAGTCTTCCTCGTGCCTAAGAAGGCACAGGGCACAATGGTTCCTTTCTTGCTCTGGCCATGACTGTGCAGTGGTGAACCTGGAGCTATGAAATGGAGGAGGAGAAAGAGGAAAAGAGCCTGCATCCCAGATGACACAACTGAGCTGCTGACCCAGATCGCAGGACACGAGATAGTGCATTTCCCTTCTGTTAAGGCCAGTCCCAGCCAGCGACAGCCCTTTCACAGCACTGTTGAGGAGCCCCTGGTCGCCCGTACCCCATACCCTCTCTTCAGATACTCCGCTGCCTCCCACGACTCCCAGGCCAAACTCAGGGCACCCACCCTCTTGCCTTTATGCCAGGCTCCCCGAGCCTCCACCACTTCCCCCAGCCCTGGGACTGGCAAACTGAATGAGACTCATTCATGGATTGTGACTTCATTTAGTGGATTATCAACCAGCATTAAGAACTGAAGCCAACTGGGCATAATGGCTCACACCTGTAATCCCAGCACTTTGGGAAGCTGAGGTGGGAGGATTGCTTGAGGCTAGGCATTTGAGGCCAGTCTAGGCAACAAAATGAGATCCTGTCCCTAGAAAACATTTCAAAAAATTAACTGAGCATGGTGACGCACACCTGTAGTCTTAGCTACTTGGGAGGCTGAGTGTGGGGAGGGTCCTTTGAGCCCAGGAGTTCGAGGCTGCAGTGAACTATACTTGTCAGCCTGGGTGACAGGGCAAGACTATCTCTAAAACAAAACAAAACAAAACAAAACAAAACAAAACAAAACGAACTTAAGCAGACTAGGATATAAAGTATAGGAGCATATTGTGTACAGGAAAGGGAAATACTGTTTCCTGGATCTTTTGTTTCACTTATACACACACCCACACTCGCCTGTAGTGTACCAGGTTGCGATGGAAGTCTCTCTCTCTGTGGATGAGTTTGTGGAAACCCTTGCTCCAGTGTGCTTTCCTTCCTGCCTGCACCTGGACTGCTCCTCCTCTTCACAGCACTGTCCCATGGATAGGCCACAGCCCCACACAGGCCCCAGCCTGGCGGCCGCGGCAGAAACCCCATCCCAGGGCCTGAGGGGCCATGCGGGGGCCTGAGTGGGAGTGGGAGCTGCTGAGGAAGGTGAAGGGAAATGTGGTGAGCTGGCAGGCCCATTGTCAGGGAGAGTGGGAGGAGCCCTGGAGTGCCCTGCCTCTGAGGGGCTGGAACTCCCTGTACTCGAGCTAGGGTCTTCCACACATATGCTCCTATCCCAAGTGCCACAGCTGGAGGTCAGGGACCCAGCCAGGCTGTGCTGGGTGCTCCTGGGCAGGGCTCACCTGACTGCAAGTCTCCCTGTGGGTGGCTCAGAGACCCAGAGCCCACCTGGGTGCTGCTTACAGCTCGTGAGGCAGCTCCTACCCCCATGTCACTGGCCCTGCAGCCTCATGAAGCCTTCTGAGCAGCCATCCTTAACTCCTTTGTGCTTTGAATACAGGAGGATGCTGGCTCTAAAAGGCAGAGGGGTATCCTCAGTTACCCAGCAGGAGCATGGCAGGCCTGTCTCCAGTACCCCAAGAGGACCCTGAAAACAAGTAGCATTGCACAGAAGTTCCACACTCTGCAGTTCAACCTAGCACACTTCCAAACCCTGAGTCACTGCATCCTGGCTCATGGAGGGGGAATTTCCTTTTTCTGTGGCTTTAAGGCTAGCAGGAAATTGCCAGCCCAGGCCCCTAAGGCCTCCAGTGAGGGCCGGGTCTCATCTCCCACTGGATAACAGTGTGGGTGGGAACTTCCATCCAACACTGGCGGGAACTCCCGTCCGCAGCTGCTTCTGACGGAGCAGGTCATATCAGGGGGTCCTTGGCACTCATAAGCACTCACAGAATGGGGCTGGCAGTGTGCCCGGCCTCCCTGGGATGGGTCCAGAGTGGTAGGAAGCGCAGTCTGGGAGAGGCCCTGAGTTAGGGCCAGGCCTCCCCATTCCTGCTTCCTCCTCCCTGAGGACCACGTCTGCCCATTCCTCTTTTATTTTCTTTTGATATATATATCATATATATATATATATATATATACACACACACACCATATATATATACACACAAATATATATATATATATAATTTTTCATACCATTATAATTCCTCTTTTTAAAAAAATGTATATGTATGTATAACTTTCTTAGTAGTTTCTGTAGTTACTGAATCTGGAAGGAAGACTAAGAGGCCACAGGCAGGCCATGTGATGGAAGAGGTGAGGGGAGAAGGAGCATCCGTGCAGAGGGAACAGCATGTGCAAAGACAAGGGTCAGTGAGGACGTGGTTTGTACAGGTAAATTCGAGGAGCTTTGAGGGCTGACAAGTAATACTGGCTCTGGGGAAGTGTTGAGAGAAGAGAAGGGAAGGGAGGAGCCATGTAATGAAAAGCTGTGCTCACCATCGCTAAGGAATCTGGACTTAACCTGACAGTGGGGGTTTTTAGGCGGTGGAGTGGCATGATCAAAGCCATTGCTGGCTGCAGGGAGGAGGCTGGGATGAATGAGGCAGAGTTTGGGCTGGGGCATCAGTTATGAGTCTATAAAAATGGTTCAGGGAGGGGTCTCAGCTTATTGTAAGGCTTTCTTTAAAGTTGGTGGAATGTTTTCTTCCCAGTTTCAAGGCACAGCAAGTGTTGGTTGTGAGAGATGCTTCTGCTACCACTTCTATTGCTCACAGCAAGCCAAAATGTCAGTCTAGATTCAAGGAAGTGGAGAAATAGATTCCACTTCCTGATGAGAGAAGGAATGAATGCAGAGTTTGCAACTTGTCTGTTAACGGGAATGACAAAGATGCAAGAAGAGTTAAACTAAAGTTCATTCAGCTGGCAGCATCCAATCCAGTGGTGGGTGGCAGCAGTGCCAGGAATAACATTCAGGCAGCAGCATTAATAGTGACATTTTTTGTTTTTCAGAATGTTTTAGGGTAGAACCTTGGTCATATTTCCAGCTTACCAGCTTCCCTTGTTTTCACCTATTTTCTGAGCCTGATTTTTCAGACTTCCCATTCACTTTGGAGTTGCATGATATCCTTTTAATAAATGCCCTTTCTGCTTAATTTAGCCAGAGGTCGCTTCTGTTGTTTGCCTCTAAGGGTGCTGACTGATTCTTTGGTCAATAAGATAATCACTAAGGACTGTACAGTAAAATAAACAAGATAATTTACCAAAGAGGAAATGCAGGTGGGTAATAAACTCCTGAGAAACGTCTCACCTCACTTACGATAAAAACAAAACACATCTAAATTAAAACAGTAACAACCAGATGCCTTTTTGTTTTTGCCTTTACAATTTGCAAATTCATCTAATCACAGCTGCAGAGGGCATGGTGAGACAAGCTTTCTTAACTGCTAGTGGGATAGTAAACTGACCTAACCTTTTTCCTGGAGATTTTTTTGGCTATATGTACTAAGATCTTAAAATGAGTCATTCTTTGTCACTTACAGGAATCTAGTCTAAGCAAATACTTAGAAGTATGGAAAGAAATTTATGCATGAAGATGTTCATATTTTAGTAAAAATTGGAAATGAATGAAATGAAGCAATTAAGATGTGATATAATAAGATAATAAGCAGAAGCAACCCTTAAGAAAGGTTTGTAAAGAATTGAGTATTGGCCAGGCATGGTGGCTCACGCCTGTAATCCCAGCACTTTGGGAGGCCAAGGTGGGCAGATCACAAGGTCAGGAGTTCGAGACCAGCCTGACCAACATGGTGAAATCCTGTCTCTACTAAAAATACAAAAATTAGCCAGGTGCAGTGGCAGGTGCCTGTAATCCCAGCTACCAGGAGGCTGAGGCAGGAGAGTTACTTGAACCCAGGAGGTGGAGGTTGCAGTGAGCCAAGATCATGCCACTGCACTCCAGCCTGGGTGACAGAGCAAGACTCCATCTTGGGGAAAAAAAAAAGAGCTGACAATGATAGGAAAACCTTAATAGAATAATAACGAGTGACACATCGTTAAGTAATAAATTAACCAAAAATTATACATGTGATATTTATCATTCATGATCCAGTGGGGAAAATAAACTACCCTGGACATTTTAAACAAAGGGAAGTTATTGTGGGAAATGCTTCACAGGTGATGAAGAGCAGAGACCCAATCATCATGGAAGCAGCCCAGAGATGAGTCACAGCGGGAAGCCACTGCAGCCCCAGGGCTGCAGAAAGTGGCATTGCGAGAGCCCAGAGGCTGGGCACATGGTGGCAGCTAGAATCATGGAGGAGATGCAGCTACTGATGCAAAACTGCTTCCTGAAGCAGAGAGAGAGACAAGTACCCTGCCTTATCCCTTCTTTTCACTACCCAGTCTCTTGCTGGTGTCTCCCATTGGCCATATCCATCCGGAAGCCAATTGCCAATGGAACCATGGACAGGAAACGGATCTGAGTAGATGGACAATGACCACCACACAGCATGATCTCAACTAGATAAACATGATGCATGTTAAATGGTATTAAAAGTACTTACTTTTGCTGATAGGGCTATATATGGCTTTTAGTTTCCTATGTTTTTCTGTATTTTCTAAAGAAACTGAACAATATTATTAAAATTAAATAAATGGAAAGTGTGTTTGTGGCAGATACAATAACGGTTTTAAAAAGATAATGTGTATGTAGGGATAGATGGGCTGTTGTTAAACAACAGATTTTGTATGCTGTGTCTCCCCGTGATCCCTCCAGCTTTAGTCAGTGGCCCTAAAAGGGCTAGTGTCCTGGCTGCATGGGACCAGCAGGGGGCGATCCAGTCTAGCACAAGGCCTTCCTTGACCAGCGGACTATGGCTGGGATTTCCTTGCATTTCAGAGCAGGACCCTAGGGCAGGTGTCATTCTGTCAGCTAGCTCCTGCCCCCAAGAGGTTTATCTCTGTCAGCCTCCATCTCAGAGCTGACCCTTCCATTTCAGGCAGGCGCTTACCAGGGACTCATGAGAAATCCAAGCCAAGCACCACTGGCACTCGAGGGTCTTTCCTTGTCCCTTTGGGTGATTGGCACGGGTGTCCATTGAACCCCGAGCCTCACTGTGCTCATTATGTGTAGCCTAAGGGCACTTGCCTGGAGGTGCCAGTGGTCACTGCTTAGAGCTGTCAGCCCTAGATGGCGTATCACAGTTAATGCTCCATAAAACCCATCGTGGCTTTTCCCTAGTAAGCCTCAAATCACTGCAAGCAAGGCTTCATATATGAGAGTTTCTGCTGTCTCCTGGAGCTATCTCACCCAAAGCCACTGACTCTGGGAGACCAGCCCAGGCCACAAACCAGCAAAGCACCAGTTATAGTTAGAGCTGCATTATGAAGTGGCCAGAGGATATTTCTTTGCAGTGAGGTGTGTATCGTGAATGTTTGGGGCCTGTGCTCGACTAGTCCTCATCTTTGCTCTTCTGGGTACACAAAGCCATCCCATGGCTGCAAATGTTAGCTGGGCTGGGCTCCCTACTTGCCTCAAGCCCCTTCATAGACCCTTCAGGCACATGCTTTTCCCTGGACATTTACAGACAGGTCCTCAGAGGTCAGAGCAGGTTGTCCTAGGGAGCAGGGAGGCTTCCTGGGGAGGTCAAACTCCAAATAGTGGATATGGCAAAAATGCAGCTGCAGCCTCGTGAGGGGCTGCCCTGGGCTGCCACTGGGGCTCCCACAGTGTGTGCTGCCAACCTGCTGCCCGTGCAGAAACTCTGGGGTAAGAGCTGGCTCCTGGAGTCCCACCCAGGCTGTGTTTCCCTCACAGTTTGCTCTGTGTCTATGTGTGTGTGTTGGGGGGATATTACTGGACAATTCAAGGGAGGCTCAGTAAGGAGGAAGGAAAATTTCATGTGATTCTTTCTGGTTTGTCTTTCTCAACCCCCTCCTCCTGCCTACTCCCTAACTGAAAGAGTGTACTATTATTTGTGTGACCTTTTTTTTCCTCCAATACACATAGAAGGTTGTATAATTGTGCTTTTCTGTTTTGGAAAATGACTTAAAATAATTTAAAGAAAACGTTTACTTAGGTGAAATGTAAATAAAGAGATTGTGTCAGCAAAATATAATTCTTAAGGGTAACAAAGCCCATGGATGCAGTTTTAATTGTGAAAAATAAGCAGGATTTCATCAAAGTAAACTATTGCAGGTGAGAAAAGTTGAACTGATGTAAATAAGCATTATCCTGGGGGCTGATAATGCTTACAAATGTTGATCCTGAAAATTCTTCAGGTACCTTTCAGAGCTGAGAGTTGTGCTCTCTGGGGTGACACTCAAAGGAAATTGGGTCCTTTTTTAAGGATATTTACCTTGGGTTTTTAGTACATTCTTATTTTTTATTGAAATATACAATAAAAATTCATCATAATACACTCTGACTCCTAAAAGAGATTGCTGTATCATAGGACATGTGTGCATATGAAATTTTATATTTATGTTGAAAAGTTTTGAGGAGAGAAGAAGAATCCTTTCTCTACGTAACTTTATAGATTTTGTTTTTAATTGCATGCATACAAGTTCTCATTAATTATAAATTCAGTTCATGGGCAAAATATATTTTCTGTGTGCCCCTTTCTATAGGAAACTTACTGGATTATTTCTAATTCTGAGTCTGTATCTGAGTAATAATGACAATAAGTAAATGATCCCAAATATATTTATGTAAGTAAGAGATTGCATTCTAGAACTTATTTTTTGAATAATTTTCTATAATTAAAATGACAAACAGTTTTACAATCTGAATTTCATAGTAAGGATAATTCTAAACAAATTTTGAAAGTTTTGGTTTTAGAAGAAGTTCAAGAACTATTTGGCTCTGCAAGGAGAGCTTATACAAGTTGTATCTCTAAGCCCTAGCTTCTTGCTATGCCTTTACTACCATACCAGTTTTGGGGTTAAAAACCTACTTTAGAGCTAAAATATTTTATTAAAAATTTAAAAAGCCTACTTTAGAGCTAAAATATTTTATTAAAAATTTAAAAAGCCTACTTTAGAGCTAAAATATTTTATTAAAAATTTCTTAGCCTCGGGGATATGAAGTGGTAGAGAGAATTACTTCCCATGGCTACTCCCTTGCACTGTTTGAATATTTTACCAAATGCATGCGTTGCCTTTCCAAAAGAAATGGAAACATTTTCAATAATCAAATCAGTAAAATTTCTGATGCTTTTCAGTTTTTTTATACCTACTTTTGCCTTTTTGAATAGTCTCAAGAATGGACCTAGCCAAATGTAAGTGATTAATTTATCACGCATCTGTGCCCTACATACTCTTGTTAATTTATTAATATTTTAGACAATTGTCAGAATCTAAAGTATTTCCAGTTCTAAATCTAGAATGGCTAAACTCATTTTTATGGTTCTACATGCCACTTGACAATAAAAGATCATTTATGATTCTAAGAAGCATTTGCCTCCCAAGTGACATTGTAAATCAGTACAATCTTTTGAAAAGGAATTTAGTAACACATTTCAAAAGCCACGAAAATTCCACTCCCTTTAACTGAATGATTTCAGTAAATTTAAAAGTCAAACATTAGAAGGCATGCGATGTTGCCTTTCACAAAAATAATTCTGCTACCATCCCTGGAAGCTGTTGTTAGAAGGTCATGTTCAATAAGCTTACAATGTTTTGCTGATCGTTGTTTGTGTGACCATTAAAATTTCACTGTATTGGGGAATTTTTACCTTTCAGATCATTTAGTTCAAACTGTTAGGAAGCAATTAGCTCTTATGTTCTTCTGGTTAGTGAAAGTATTTTACTTTGGGTGCAGGAGCAGGGCCTCTGGGGCTGTGAAATGATCTACACAGGCCCTGGCATGGGAGGCACTGGTTCCATCTCAATCTGAAAATCAGACAAAGGTTTATTTCTTACTTCTGCTATGCAATGTTGGCAGGTTGTTCTGACTCTTTTCCCGTTCCTGAATATTACTTGTTGTATAATAAAAGTGATATTCTAACTAAAAATTTTAAAGAAAAAAATTTGCAATCTTGCATTTTAATGCAACCATAGTCTTAGCATTTTTGTCTGTGTTCTCTTTTCAATCTTTGTTTATAAACACATATGTTTCTACATAGAGCTGATTGTAAGAGGTATAGAATTCCACACTTTATAAATGCCTCATTAATTTATTGTTTTTCACATTGTCACATAGATTTCAGGGCCCTCCTCTCAACCGACTGCAAATTACCCACTGAGTTGGTGCCCCATTTTGTCCTTGGTCATTTCTCCTATCGTTGAGCATTTAGAACTTTTCTAATGATTGACTTTTAAATTTCTTGAAATTATTGAGTTAAAGGGAGCGGAATTTTAGCGACTTTTGTCATGTCACTAAATCCCTTTTCAAAAGATTGTACTGATTTACAATGCCAATTAAATGTTTTACAAGTATTATTTTCCAACTATGTGAGGATTATTTTTGTTTATTTCCATACATCTCTCTCTCTCCTCTCCAACCAGCAAAAAAAAAAAAAAAAAAAAAAAAAGAAGTACTCGAGGGTGAATTAGGATATAGACATACACATATGCTTGTGTGTTTACATTTACTACGAATGTCTAAGCTTCAAATATTGAATTCTACATATATTCTCTCACTGAGAAACAAGAATAACAGACTTATCCAGGCTACAAGTCTGGTGCTTGTTCTATTTGATAGTCTGATGCTATAAGTTCTTTGTCACAAACTCTGAAGAGTAAAGTGGAAACTTTGACTTTTTGCTTCTGATTGCAGATTTCTATCCAAAGAGGGAGTTGAGGGAAATGCTTCCTGCTGTCCTAATTACACAGTACTAAGTGAACACTGGATATGGAGTCAGAAGGCAAAGTAGGTTTGTGAGCCCCTCACATACGGAGAAAACAGTTTTGGTTCCCATTGTTGGCAGGGACAGGGAGGCATGCCATGTTACCTTTCACAAAAAAAAAAAAAAAAAAAAAAAAATTCTGCTACCATCCCTGGGAGCTATCGTTAGAAGGTCGTATTCAACAAACTCGCTAAGTGTTTTCTTGATCATTGTTCGTGTCACCATTACTCAACGTTGTGTAGAATGTAGTCAGGTGATTTTATCCCCAATTTTATACCGAGACTTATTTTAGATGTGTTCTATGACTCAGTCAGAATCGCATCAAAGCAGAACCAGAACCCAGTTTGTTTTCAACTCCGGTGCCGCTTTCCAAAGTTTTATTTCCATTGTCAGCCACTTAACTATTTTAAAACATATCTTTTGGAGTAGGCAATCTCTCAGTAGGCATCCACAGCAAAGACGAAGAGAAAACTAGATCAGTCGCCTTGGCAATTTCGTCCACTCAGACCAGGATGTTCAGGGATTTCTAGATTAAATTTGTGTTTCCTTCCGACTACATTGTTGAAATAATCTGGATCATCTCCTAATCTTGCTCTTGGACTCTCTAGGTGTATTCTCAGTGTCTGTGAGGGAGGGCATGTGTTTTAAGCAGTAAATTCCTAAAGGCCTGTGGAGGCCCAAGGCCATGCACACTGGCGGAGTTGTGGATCAAGTTGTAGGATGGGCCCAGTCCATTTCTGGCAGAGCTGTTACTTTAGCTGTTATTCTCTTTGGCCAGTTATCTTCCTTGGAGTAGTGCCTCTTTAAATGCGTTTTCATTTGGTGAAATCTAAAAATATGTCTCCAAAAGCCATGCTGCCAGGCCTCTTTTCATATTAAAGTGGTCATCTCCACATTGTACATAGTAAATCATGTTCAAAGAAAAGACCTTAAGAATTCTTCGTATTGCCTTGCAGAAATCATAGTATTTTAGATGTGTTGGGGAGCTTCACAATCACTCAGTCTAACCTGCTCATGTTACAGACAGGGAAACTGAGGCCTGGTGACTTTCCCAGTTATTAACAAGGTAGTGACTGAGAAGGGACTTCAGTTCGCTGTTTTTAATGACTGTATAGTGAACATCTGATGTTTGATCTTCTTCTACAGAAAGGGAACAGAGTTGACTAAAGGGAAAATGCCCTAGTTCAGAAATCAGAGGCAAAAAAATTAATCATAATCATAACAGCACCTTACAGTTGTGGAGTCCTTTATAGTTTTTAGACTCTTAGACACAGAGAAATAGAGAAAAATAAATACAGAAAATAAGGTTTATTTGATATTTTATGAAATGGAACCTTAATTCACCAACATTTTTACCCCTTTATAGTACTGCAATAATTTGTTGTGAGATTCTGAAATCATTTCTGAATTATCACAGGAAGAAAATCATTTAAAAAAGGAAAACAGAGCTACTAGCTCTATCTTACTTCAGTCATGGTCTTTTAAAATCTATTCAATTTATTTTAACTAGACTAACTCATTCTTAAAGTAAGGCAGCTAACATGGAATTTTCTGAGGTTACTTAAAAAATTTTGGCAATTTCCTTAGCTCTGCATCAAGTATTTTTATTTCTTCTTCTTCTTTTTTTTCTAAAGAAATAGTGTTTGTGGATCTTGATGACTGCCCACAACAGATTTTAAATCATCTGATTTTGATAGAGCAAGGGGGTCTAATGAATGATTGAAACTAACATTTACAAAATCTTTCAAATTTGAGAGGCAGGTTCTTGGAAGAAGGAGGATAGAGCAGAATGGCCTCTGTGTCGCTGGTAGGACTCTGAAGACAGGACTTATTGCTTATGTTCTGATATGAAGAAACAGACTAGTGAAGTACGTTGTCAAAACTTTGAAAATTATAAAGCAATGTTCACATGTAGGTTGATAAAAGTAACAGAAGTTATGTTTACCTAGGTCTTACCCTAGGTGCTGTCATGTTGTCACTACCTTCATAACAACCTTCAAAGAGGTGCTCTGTTATTATCTTTAAAAATTAAAGATGAGGAAACTAAGGTTTAGACAGTGTTAGTAACTTGTTCAGGGCCAGTCACTCAATGTGTGGCAGAGCTGGATTCCAAGTCAGTGCTGTCAGGCTCTAAAGCTTCGAGTCTTTTCATTGCACTTTTATTATTAAACCAAAGAACTTACGATTAAAATATTTGCTGCTTTCCTTGACAATTTATTTCAAGATCTAACCATTTCTTTTTCCTGGACATGCTGAGCAGAGAGCACTAGCTCTCAAGTTCCCTGCCTCTACCCTCTGGCTGGGCTGCACCTTCTCCTGCTGCCTGTTCCTCCTGCTTCATCAGCACACAGTGGGACTATACATTAGCCAGGGTGTTAGACAGGCCCTCCCTGGACTTTGTCTTTCTTTCCCCCTTGGTGTTATGAGGACAAGCTCTGTAGTAACTAAATTGAGAATCTTAGGAGCAAAGGCTCCCCACCCCCATGGGGGCACATCAGTGACATTTGGCTCCTCCATTTTGCTTAAGAAACCTGTGACCAGACCCTCACCCCAGGCCCATAGTAAGAAAAGCCTGTTTTCATTTCTTCTTTCACCAAGCCCATCTGGATAGAGCAGGTGCAGGGCTAGGCTCTTAAAATAGAAGCCCTTGTTTCATGTGACGTGGCACGGTGGAAACTCCCTTGCTTCCTTGCCTGTTGATCAGATTAATGAAATGATGATCTCTCCCCTCACCATGGTGTTTTCCTGACTTCCTGTCATTATCAGTTGAACTTTCTAGTTTCTTCATTTGTAAAATACAGGACTTGTTCTTCATAACTTCAAGGGTCCCTCCTAGCTTTGATAATCTGTCTCCATGCTTCTGATTAGAGGTCAGATTTTGGAATTTACCATTTCTATCTTGTTTATTTCTCCCAGCAATATTATTGCAGCAGAAATAGCTGGGACTAAAACTTATTCTTGGTTAAAGCACATCATCTCACCATCTTGACATCCCATTTGCTCTATACCATCAACCATCTCTGACCCTGAACCCCAGTCTCCTTCTTTGTAAATTAGGAATAATAATACCTTATTCATGGTGTGAATCATATGAGAGAGAGGATTTAACATTGTTTAGCAAGTGATACACATTAGGCATTCAGACAATGCTTGTTCACTTGGGGTCAAATAATAAGGTCCCTTTTCTCTTCATGACTTCTAGCTATTGATTATCTTTGAGGCTGAAAAATAAGTTTAAGATGGGCCCTCTGGTCTCAAGAGGCTAGCAATATTTTATCTTTTTTTTAAAGCTATCTCCTATGGGAAGGAAAGCTAGCAATATTTTGGATAAGACAAAATAAATACATATGAAACAGTTAGAGAATGGATTAAGTCTGGAAAATCCTTCCAATGCTACACCCAGGACAAGGTACCCCATGCAGAGCAGGCAAATTCTTAAAAGGATGGTCTCTGAGTCAAATTTTGGAGAGTGAAGTGCCAGCATAGCTGATCATCCTAAGAAAAAGTCAAGATTGCAAGTTATGGGTTCCAACAGCGGAGAAAAGGCTAAGGAAATTATGCACTGTTAGTAAGACAGAATGATGTGCACCATTCAAAATGGTCAATATGATGCATAAGTAGAAAAAAGGAGTGCTGTGAAACAACAGCAAGTGAAAGAATTTGAACACAAAATTGTAGTAATGGTGTCAATGACCCTATGGCTATGTATGAAGATACTCTGATAAATGTTAGAAAAGAATATAATGTGGGAAATTAAAATAACAGATGTGTTAGGGTTATGGGTTTATGGATGAATTTCAACAACGTTCCTTTTATTAGGCTTTCACTTCATAAGCCAAACATTTTGAAAAATTTCACATTGCATAATGACTTGGATTGCATAATATACCAGTCCCTGGGCGAAGGTTCCATCTTTCTCTGGGGCTGGATTTCCTCTCTGGTTTTCATCATCATCTCTGCCTTTGAATGGCTTGCTTTTTTTAAGAGAAAAAAGTATGACAAATCCAGTAGGTGATGGAATCCTCTCTCTTCCATTTATATTTCTGTGGATCTTCCTTCTCAAATTGCCTATAACCTGATATTGAATCTGAAGAAAGGGAGAATTTCTGGGAGCCCTGATATAAGGGCTCAGGGATTTGTTCTGCCATTTCTTTAGAAAATGCCTGGTTCTCCCAAGAATGGGTCAACTCTAATGGAGGTAACTATTCCTTCAAAGAAAAGCAGTCAACTTAGCAAACGGGTAATTCCAGGGTGATTTACATTTTACTTTGGCAGATGGAGCCTTCATTTTCAATAGAACTCCCTGTGAACTTCCTTTAAAAGTGTTTTGACTTTTCTAGAACACATGGACTCCATGCAGTGATGTGCCCTGTAGGTAGTAATGCATACTTAGGGCTGGCCTTCCGCAGCTTGAGTAGGTGGGTTCCCTTTAAATGAAACAATCTGAAGAGATGCAACACCACTGTGACCCTTGGTGGTCTTCCAGCTTTTAATCTGATTCAAGTCACTCATTTCAACCCTATGCAAGCCAATCTGATGCAAACGAGTCCAATCTAACCAGTCCAAAAAATACTTGGATGTTTGTGCCAATAAATCTAATGATCAAATCATTCCCCCTTGAGTTAGAAGTTAACAAGACAGGATAGCTCATGCTGCCCTCTAGTCATTCCTGCCACCATTAAGAAGCCTGGGGCTCTTTCTTACTCCATGTGCCAACTTCTCAGGACCTTCTTGTCTAATTTTGCTTGAGAATGTAGAGTAGAAGAAGGAGAAATGGACAGACAGCCTCGATAGTCTGGGTTCAACTCCAACTACTAACAGTGTTGAGGAAGTCAGTCAGCTTCTCAAAGTCTCAGTCTCCATATTTGTTAAAATAAAGAGGGGAGTCTGGTTTTTCTGGCCCTTTCTCTCCAGTCCTCCTAGTCTATGAATTCATTTGTAGCTTTTTAATGCAAATTTTTGATTCATTAGAATCTAGCTTCTTCACTCTGCCACTTTTAGTTGTCTCTTCTTAGAGCATTAGTGCCCAATTTGCACTATTAGAATTTTCCCTTGTTCGTACCCTTCAAAATTTTTCTTTTTTTGGCAAGGATTGTATTTTTTTCTTTTTAACTGGCTCCTTGAGGATAGATGTTGTGATATCTGTGTGCTTGTATGTCCTCACTGTGCCCTGCACTCTTAGGGCTCTTGTCAAAACAACACATTTCTCAGTGATTCTGAGACTCTTTCTCTTATCTATAGAAGTCACAGCTCAAGTGTAAAATCATACCAATATTTTACATAAACCCTAGAATTTTTATAGATCTAACATTTCTTTTTAGAGTACATATTGGAAGCAACATCACAAGGAACATTTTCTTTTCCTTTTTTTTTTTTTGGAAAAAAGATTTATTCTTATAACCAAATGAGGTTGTTTGGCAAATTTGTCTGGAGAGACACACACACTCAGGGCAAATAGGCACTCCTTTCCTGGGCAACTCAATGACCTCTTGCCTCTGGTCAAGCCACTCCACAAATAAAGTGGACTGATCTTCTTGACTCTGTGTAAGTGCCCATTGTGTGTGCACAGAGCTGGTGAGAGCGGCCATGGTGCTAGGTGGGGGCGGTGTTGGTGGAGTTGGACTAGATTATCTGGGATCATGTGAAATGAAAATTCATTTCTAGCTGGCTGGCTTCAGAAGGTGCCATCTCCTATTTTTATATGAAGCATGCTTTGGAACTCAGGGCAACAAAGGGTGGGTGTGCTGCACAAGGACAGCAGAAGAGTGAGCTGACTGGTCCCTGAAATCACAGTTGGAAAGTGGATTACCAGTGCAGTAGAACTCTTCAGGGAGGCCTGGACCATCAGGTCTGATGGTGTTGTTCCAGGTGGGTGGTCATGTGGAGCAAAAAGATTTGAAATCAGTGAGCACGTACCTGAGAGATGACTTTTCCACTTGGGCAGTCTGTTGATATTTCTGGTCCTGTTTCTTCATCTGTAAACTGGGTTAGTAATGTCACACTCTGTGAGTTGGTGCATCCAGATAAGAAACAAACAACCCCACACACAGAAAAACAATCCCCATAAGTGCCCTATAAACATATATTAATCATCAACAATTCATTCATTCGTTCACTCACTTATTTATTCAACAAATACTCGTATGACCAAAGCACTGTGCTTTGTGCTAAGCACTACAATAAATATAGAATTGTATAAAGATCAAGGTGTAAAAATTCTAGTTCAGGTCCTCAATAAATGATAGGTGAATCATAGACTGAAAAGTGGAAGTAAAGTAAGGAGGTCTTCCACGACTATTGTGATCTTCAAATGTTCTTTTGGGTGCACTGTTTCCCCGGGAAACTGCCAGTTTCTATAATGGACAAAAGGCTTTGCTTTTCAGGAGTATATATTTTGATAGGAAATAAAGATAGAAATACTTGGAACTTAGACAAATTAAATACATAAATGATGGATGGTATGTAGCGAATACAGTACTGTGGGGAATCAAAGAGAGGGTGAATTCTGGGTGAAATCAGGAGGGTTTCTCATTATTCACTGATGGTCTCTTATGGGAGGTGGGACTTTTTAGGTCAGCTGGAAATGGGACCAGGCTTTCATGTTCAGATATACTTGCAGATAAACAACTCATAAGAATTATAAGACTAACAACTTTGTTAGTTTACATTTGACAATTTATTTGTGCCTCATTATTTTGGGATGTGTCAAAAATCTGATAACATGGGTGATAATGCTATTTGCCACTGTAATATCAGGTAGTCCTAGTGAAAATGCAATTCTTAAGAACTTGTTTAATTGTATCTACCAACTCTTACTACAGAATATAGACTTGAAAGAAGCACATTCCTTTTTCTTACATAATCATTAGGGGTTACTACATTTCTGAGCAACAAGGCTCAAGAGTTTCCAATGGAAATGTAATTTCAACTAGAAAACCAAATTGAGGTTGAGGGTGGAGAGAGCCAGCTGCAGAAGGTATCTGGACAGCAGCACGTATCTGCAGGCCTGCGTGTGTGCCAGGGTGGGGGCAAGGAGGGGTAGACTGTGTCATTTTCCACATATGTTTATTTAGCTTCTCCTGTTTCAGGGACTTTGGGTTTTATTAATAGTCAATTTAGGATATTGTGCCTCATTCCTCCAGCACTGTCAATCTTAAAAGGATGGGTGAGAGTGGCAGGCATTAAGCCTCAGAATCTTCTAGCCCTTTGGCTGGAGTGGTTCTCTTTGCTATTGCTGCAATGTGAGGAAATCTTTCAAATTCTGGGTGGGCTGCTCTGGTTAATATAGTGGAGACTCTGATAAAAATTATGTCATCCAGCAATAGAGCTCTGGCGCAGTGAGTGGCAGACTAGCTGATGAACATCTCAATACACAGCAATTCTCAGAAGCCCTCAGCCAGGACACTCCTAGGGATGGCCTCTGGTTACAATGCTCTTCAGAGCCTGCCCAGTCTGTCTCTGTTTCTTTGTCTTTTCCTTTCCTTTCTCATTATTCCCATCGCTATTGTTGTTTCTCTTTCTCTAAGGTCTGTATATTATCCTTTCCCCTAGTTCTTTGAAAAATTTCCTTCAATTGCACACACAATGGAATTAAATGATAAACACCAATTTTCTAAATAAAATGCTGTGTACACCCACACTCACACCCACAGAGTAGTTTCTGTTTCTTAACAACAACAAGAAAAACAACAAAATGCATAGTAGGAATTAAAAAATCTGGAGGAATATTGAAGGCCAGGGCAGATTATTTGTTTAGATTAGTGATCCTTAATCCAGAATTTCCTCACATCTAGATTATTGTCTGGTGGATGACAAAGGAAAATATATATTGGAAACCCAGTTGTGGATCCCTGAGAATACAGTAGAAAGAACAGTGAAAATTGAATGGGAGAAGGTGAAAAATCCTTCTTATTCATGTCCGGGAACAGATTTGGGCTTGAGTTTGGTGGCTGCAGCTCTGAAAGGACTCAAAGTGAGTGTCTGTAAATCCTGCTCAGCAACACGAGGACAGGGGTTGCCATGTCCTCCTCTTCCTTATGTACCTTCCCTCATCTGCCTCCCTATCTCTAGCACATGGACCAGGGGCTCATAAATGCCTATAGGATGGAAAAATCTAGGAATACATGTGGGGTCAGAAGTTGTAAGAGATTGGGTTGAATATATTCTGATTCCCCAAGTTGTTTGTCTACTTATTTTCTTTTTCTTCTCTATCTGTGATGGTTCTTTTTTTCTTGTTATTTGTATCTTTGCACAGTGAAAGACAAAAAAAATAGTTCTAGTCACTAGAGGAGTTCAGCAAACATGCTATCACTTACCTGCCCATGAACCAAGAGGTTGGGAAGGCAGGTCTCAGTTGGCATGTAGTCCGAGAAGAGTTTGTCACATCTTAGAGTCTAGAAACTTCTTTCCCACAAAGATACAAAACACACACTTAACTCACTGGTCTTTTGGCTGGGAAGATAGCTGAATGATAGCACCACTTTAAATCATATAGTGATGACTGCTGCTGATGACGCACATTTCTTTTCAGTATGAAATATTAGTTTTTTTGGGAAATCCAGTGTTCACCCTAATCTTGCAGCATTTTGTAATTTCCATCATGGCACCAGGCAGGAGGCAGGATGGGCTGAAGGGAAATACACTGAACTGAACTGGATCCTTAGGCCTGTGGGTGAGACAGAGTATTGGCAGATAGTGCCTTCACCTTGTGGCTCAGTTTCTTCGGGTTTCAAAATTGAGAGACTTTTTTCACTTTTACATGTTAAGTAGGTAAGGATGAGTGGAAGGATTGTAATGTATTGCATATTGGAAGAAACAAAGGTATCAGGTCATAGTTAAGAAGGGTTTCTTTGTGGAATTACTGCAGGGAGAGTATCCACTGAGCTCAGCCATTGAACTCAAGAACCTGTTAGTAATTAAGAATATGAAAAGATTGTGAATTGAGCACCTTCTCTGCACCATGCCCCATGCGAAGTGGACCATACACAATATTTCATTTGCTGTTCACAGTGATGTTGACATAGAGGTTTACTGTTATTGCTTTATTATAAACAAGTAACCCCAAACCAACAGGGGATAAAAAAGTGATAGATTCCTATGTGAGAGCTCACTAACCCATGGCATCCCAATCAGAGGGCTAGAGCATTGGAATGACTTGTGAAGACACTGTTGATGTTAGGTAATTCCCGGGTTGGTTAATGTTTGGGCAGGAGGGGTGCACCTTCTCTGGCCTCCTCTATGTGTTAGGCGCCCCTTCTGTGTGCTTACATGGAGCCCTGTAGGCACTCCTCTCAGCTCCATTTCTCCATGTTGCAATTTCTGGTTATTTGTTTATACACTACTCTAGGAGCTCCTTGAGGTCGAGAGTTCTGTCTTGTTGACTATGTTATCTGCACATCCTCATAGAGAGCCAGGTACATGGAAATGCTAATACATTTCTATGGAATTAGTGAAGGTGGACATTCATACATCCAGGCATACGAACAGGTTTTTTTCTGGAGTTGGTGTTGTTTGGTGTAGAAGGGCTGTCAATGACCCTTATGACTTGAGGAAGGATCAACAGATGGGTGGATAGAAGTAAAGATGGTTATATGCATGGATGGAAAGGGAATATGGTAGAAGAGAATGCTTCTGTCATGGGCTCTAGGAAGTTTACTGAAATATATTCTGAAAGGTTGATATGTATAGTTCATCCTTATTCTTCCAAGCCTCTCTTTTCTGAGATGAGCAAACTATTCAACATAAATGGTTTCTTGCTGCTCTTAAATATTTCCAGGACACTTCTGGGTCTCCTGAAGCACCTGCTTGCTCACAACTTGATTCTCACATGCAGTCTGCATAGGTCCTGTTACCATATCAGAACTCTTAGAGGACACTGTTATTCTGAGCTGAGGTTTTCCAAGGTGAGAACTCCAGGACTGGAGATGGAGCAGTGCATTTAGGTGAAGTGATATCAAACAAGGTTGGGGTTGGTGTTACTTCCCATCCCAGTGCTGGACACAGCCTTGGCCAGGTGCTGTCGTGGCCCCAGGTGCATGGGGCCTTGGGAACTTCTGAAAGGGTGTGGAGTGCTCCACCCAGCCCTGTTGGAGGAGGATGGGAGCGAAAGCAACAGATGTGCTCAAGGTTCTGTTTTCAGTTCCCCAAAGGGTCTTCTTGACCAAAGCAGTGTGACGGTTGCTATGACAGTTGCTATCTTGGTCCCTGGGACTCTCCCTCATAAGGTAGCATTACTTTTTTTAATCTTTCAGGCAAGTAACCATGAAACTCTGTAATAACCAGTCTGAGGTGGGGCTGGTTAGGGGAGTGTTTGGGCCTGAGTACTGGGATGTGATGGTGGAAGATGCTGGGGTACCAAGAGATACCTTTGATTAATGAGTTATTTTTCCAAATTAGACCAACACTCCTCCTAGTTGTCTTAGGCTTGGCAACTCTCCATTTTTGCAGAGGTTTAGAATTCTTCCCCTGAAATGTCTGCAATTAGTTCATTGTTGCAAACTGTAAAAACAGGTAGAAAGAACACTGACCTTGAATCTCAAATCTGTCTCTACCAGGTCATGTCATTCAGTCTCTGCTTGGGTCTTCTCATGTGTTAAATGAGAGATTTGATTTCCAAGCTCCTTTTCACTCAGAGAGTCACTGATGTTTTGCCTCTGAAAATGGCAACCATGAAGAGTAGTTATTGAGAAACCAGCACCGTGTTTTAGAGTTAGGGCTCTTGATCAGGCTGCCTCATTTTGAATCCTGATTTGGGAATTTCTGATGATGTGATCTTGGAAATGGTATTGACTCTCTCTAAGTCTTTTTTTTTTTATGTTTTTTGTGTTTTTTTTTTTCTGCAAAAGAGGGTAAAACAAGCTAACCCAGAGGTTGCTGGAAGATTCAGTGACATGATGCTTGTCAGTGTTGAGACATTGTATCCATTACAACTATCATAGAATAAAAATCTGTTACAAGTTGGCATGGGCCGAGCTGCCAGCAATTTCATGCATCTCTTTTATGCCTATTTTGTTTTTCATTTTGATCATCAATATTTTATGACGTGTCATAAATTGGGGGCTCTTTCTTATTTGTTCTTGGACCCATGGAGAAATAAAAGCTTGTATATTTTTTAGAAGGATTCATAGAGACAAAAGGCCCTTACTGAACATTCAGTCTGACCTTATTAGTTTTAAAGGGGCCGACTGAGACCTAACTGTTATTATTACAAACTGATATTGTTGGAAACTGACACAGAACCTACCATGTGCAAAACTGTGGGAAAGGCTTGGAAGTCTGGGTTTGACAACCTGAATTTAAATAGTGATTCTGTGTCTTACTAGCTCTGTAATCCCAAACACGTTATGCAATCTTTCTTAGTCTGTTTCTTCATCTGTGAGACAGGGCTAATGAGAAACATCTCAGTGTATGGTATGACAGCAAAGGGGGTCATACAGGTGACAGTGCTAGCAAATGTCAGTCCTCTCCTCTTCTCTACCTCCCAACTCCCTTGACCCTCTCCTCTGTCATCCCTTTTCTGGCTGCATGCAGAGAATCTTGCTAGCTTCAGGGATACAAAAGATTCCAGAGTTGGGAGACAGACCATTCTCATACAGAGATCAATAACCACATGATATGGATAGTAAGGGCTGTTCAGATCCTGAGAGGAGCTTGGCAGGTCAATGGAGGGTGGAAAGGATGAGAGGAACTGGGGAGACAGACAGGGAAGAGAGAAGGAAAAGGAAGGGAGAAAGGAGGACACTGTGTATCTGAGAACAGGAAAGGAGCAAGTGGAATGGAAAGAGGAGAGAGAAGGCAGCAGGTGAGGGCATGTCTGTTTGGGTGTTTGTGGAGGGTCTTTTCAGGGAAAGGGTCTGCAAATGAAGCCAACAAGAAAGGAACTGGCAGGTGGTCAGGATGTCCTCCTGTGAGAGTCACTCTTCTCCCCATCCTCTCTTCTCTTACCTTCACCCTCGCTAGAGCTTTTCCTTGCTCACTTCAATTTTCAAGATCTTCCCAAGCTTTTAAACCTACAAAATCTAAGCGACATACATTTTTTGGAGCAATCACAAACAGTTCCCAGCACCCCTGTGGACCTCTCTGCATCTGTGCCCTGGACACCTCTTTCTCCTTTGTTTCTGTGGATGAAACATCTGTGTTCCTAGCTGAGGATGACACCTCCACCTGTCTTCACCCACTCTTCTTACCTACTCAGGAACATTGCTCCAGCAATTTCTCTTCTCTCCTCTTCAGCACCAGCTTTTCCCTTTCTACCAAATCATTCTTATTAGCACTTAAAAATGCTGTCATTCCTCTCCATTTAAAATAAACCCTCACCTGCATATCATGTAGAACTATCTATAAACAAAATATTAAAAAATAAGAAAATAAAGAAAAAAGATAAAATATACCCTCCGTAGAGCCCCCTTGTCCTTCCAGTGACCACCTCATTTCTCTCCTTCCCTCTTCTAATTCTCTGCTTGAAAGCATTGTCCATGCATGCTCTCTCCAATTTCTTTGCTCTCATTCTCTTTTGAACCCATTTGGATCAGACTTTTGCCCCTGGCATTCTATAGAAACTGCACTCGTCTAGTTCACCAGTGATTCCCAATATGGCTAAATCCAATGGCTCATTTCCGTTCCTAATCTTGGTTGATCTGTCATCAGCAATTGACACAGTTGATCCATTTTTTCCTTTTTGTAACATTTTTCCTCTTGGATCCTAGGATAACAACACTTTCCTGTTTTTTTCATCTCCTTCTCTAGCCAGTCTATTTCAATCTTCTTTTCTGGTTCCTCCGCATCTTGCTGACTTCTTTAGGTTGGAGTGCCTCCTGGCTCAGTGCTTGGATTTCTCTTGTTGTATGTCGTTGCCAGGTACTCTGTCCCAGTCTGATGGCTTTTTAGACCATGTGTGTGGTGATGACATCAAGTTTGTGTCTCCAGCACTGACCTCTTGCTTCTGAATTCTAGACTTTTATAGCCAGTTGTCCATCTGACATCTCCGCTTGGTTGTCTAATAGACATCTCAGACTCGACGTGCCCTAAACAGTGCTCTTAAACCTTCAGGAATCGAGACTGTGTCTACTGGCATAAGGATAATCAAATTGATCAGGGGAATTAAATATAATAGAAATAGACCAAACTTACATTGTCAATTGATTTCCAACAAAAGCACCAAAGCAATCTAATGGGAAAGAAAAGTCTTTTTACACAAATAGTGCTGGAATTTTCAGCAGCTCATGAAATACATATATATTTTATGAAAAAAGTAAAAATAGAAGTAAAAAATAGTGCTGGAACAGCTGCACATCCACATGGAAAAAATGAACCTTGACCCTTACCTCATGCTATACACAAAAATTAATTCCAGGTGAATTCAAGTTGACCTCCCAAACCTATGCCTATGTCCTATAGGTTTCTTCAATTCAGTTAAGGCAACTGTATCCTCCCAATTCATCAGGCTGAAAACCCTGGATTCCCCCTTCAATTTTCTCTCTTCCCCACATCCACACTGGCAGTGCTTCCTGGCAGGGCTACTTTCACAGTAGTTTCATCTCCCGCTTGGATTATGTAACAGGCTCCCAACTGGGGTTTCCACACTTCTTCCTCTCCCACCCTTGATGGGTTTTTCTCATCAGATCACCCAGAGAAATCCTGTTTATATATGTCAGATGATATTATTATTATTATTATTATTATTATTATTTTTGAGACAGGGTCTCACTCTGTCTCCCAGGCTGCAGTACAGTGGCACAATCATGGCTCGCTGCAGCCTCCACCTCCCTGGGCTCCCTACCTCAGCCTCCCAAGTAGCTAGGACTACAGGCACATGCCGCCATGCCTGGATAATTGTTTGTATAATATTTTTTGTAGAGACAGGATTTCCCCATGTTGCCTAGTCTGGTCTCAAACTCCACCCACCTCAGCCTCTGTAAGTGCTGGGATTACGGGCGTGAGCCACCGTCTCCGGCCTCAATATTATGATTTTGCTCAAAGCCTACCAGCCTCATCTCACTTAGAGTAAAAGAAATGCTTCCTGTGACCCACAAAATCCAACATGACCTGCCCTCCCTATAACCCTGTGTCATGAGCACTCCAGGCACATGCCCACCTCAGGGCTTTTTATTTGCAGTTCCTGCTGTGTTCTTCTTACCTATTTATCCACATGGTTTATTTCCCACTTCATTTAAATCTTTACCTGAATGCTACCTTCTTAGTGACACCTTTCCTGATGACCCTGTCCAAACTTATAACCTTCCTCCAACAATTCCTGCCCTTGCTTTAATGCTCTCTTTACCCCGTCATTACCTAAAATACTATATTTTAAAATTTATCAATCTTTATCATTTATCTCCCCAGCTAGAATATAAGCTTCACGAAGGCAGGGAGTTTTACCTGTGTGATAGCCTCAGCATCAAAGACAGTACCTGGCACATTTCAGGCATTCAATACATACTTGCTGAATGAAAGAATAAAGTGTGGCCGGGCGCGGTGGCTCATGCCTGTAATCCCAGCACTTTGGGAGACCGAGGTGGGTGGATCATCTGAGGTCAGGAGTTTGAGGCCAGCCTGACCAACATGCTGAAACCCTGTCTCTACTAAAAATACAAAATTAACCGGGCGTAGTGGCACGTGTCTGTAATCCCAGCTACTCAGGAGGCTGAGGCAGGAGAATCACTTGAACCTGGGAGGCAGAAGTTGCAGTGAGCTGAGATTTTACCATTGCACTTCAGCGTGGACAGCAAGAGCAAAACTCCATCTCAAAAAAAAAAAAAAAAAAAGACTAAATTGTGATTGAGGTTTACAGATGACTGGTCAGTGTTTCCCATGTGTTTCCCATGTCCCCAAACTGTTTTCCTGCTTGATGCTATTATTTCATGGGGCAAGTTCAACTTCCTTATCCATTGCTTGACTGTCCAATTAGATTGGCAGAGCGCTAATGGCAAGGACTGTGGATCTTATCTTGCACTGTTCTATATCCTCCACTATTGCTGCCATTGTGAGGGTGAACAAGGGAGTGGCTTCCCTCCATCCAGTTCCCTACATCATATGTCATATCATACAAATATATTAGTATTTATAAATATATTAGGTCTACCTCCTTCTCACTCTGTGCAAAATATGTCATATCAATATTTGAGTTCTAGTATATTCATATTCTTGGGCAATTATGTAATTACAGCTTATGTTGTTATAACTTCTATGCCCATATTTATAAGAAAAAAATATTGAGAGCATTTCCAGGAAAATAATTGACTGGAAGAAGAAAGAGTAGTAGAAAGGAATTGATAGTGAGCTAACTATCAGGATATACAAGCCCAGCCTTCTAGGAGCTGGATAACCTGAAGCAAGAATTTCTCTGTCAGTTTTCTTATCTGTACAATGGTGAGAGTGGGGGTGTTGAAGTAGAAAAATCCTTTGATTAATATTTATTCTAATCCTTGCCGAGGTGCTCATTGTGAGCCCAGGGAACTCTATCTTATTTCCTCCTGGGCCAGCTTAATGTCAAGATCCAAAACTCTTTTGTGTAAAGCTTGGGACCATTTTCAAGGATACAGTTAGTAGTTTAGAATAATCTAGATAACACTGACTGATAGAAATATGCAGGAAATATAGAAAATTATAATGTGATCCACATATATAATTTAAAAATTTTCACTAGCCATGTTATAAAAAAGTAAAAAGAAATCTGTGAAATCAATTTTAATAATATTTTTGGTTGCACCCAAGATATACAGGGTAATCTCAACATGTAATCAATATAAAATATTAATATTTTACATGTATTTTTTGTACAAAATGTTAAAAATTGGTTGTGTTTTTACACGTATAGCCCATCTTAGTATGGACTGGCCTTATTTCCAGAGCTCAATAGCTCTGCGTGGCTAGCGGCAGGATATTGGCTATCAAGTCTAGAACATATGTGAGTTAATTCAAGGTTCAAGCACATTGAGGCTGAAAGAGTTATGACTGAAGGACAAGTTCAAGGAGGAAATCAAACAATAGCTAAATTTCACTGAATTACTCCTTCCATTACTAGTGATAACAGATATTTATAGATCCCTTAGTATATACTAGGCCTGATGCTTAGAACTTTATATGAACTGTTTCATTTAATCCTCACAACAATCTTAGGTAAGACCTCCACCCCCTTTCAGATGAGAAAACTGAAGCACAAAAGTGCAGTAACTTGCTATTATGGCTTGTGAGCATATTTTCCCAGGCAATTATATGCACAGGATGATGTAGGGAAAGCAGCCCAATAATTTATTCACTATGTTTCTCCATGCTCCTGGTAAGGGCTGACTTGATCTCTGGTGGCCACCCCCCTGTGCTCCCTCAGTGAGGGAAGGGCTGCAGAGCCACCGGCCCGTGTCCTAGTGACTCAGGCTTAGGTTCTCCAGCGGCTGCTCTGGTTGACAATTTAGTTTAGTAAAATGTTAGATCCCACCCTGATAACTGTTATAAAAAATCCTCCTTCCCCTTCCCCAGCACAGGTATCCAGCCCAAGGGGAACTTTCTATGGAAAGATGAAAAGAACTGGCATGCACTTGAGCTCACTGGGGGTGCAGGTTTCAAGAAAGAACAAAGGGAGCTGTTAGGTTGAAGAGACACAGTTGAAGAGTTAAGTCTTGGAACTGTTAATACCTGGAACAAGGCACGGTGTGAAAAGACAAAGAAACACACAAACATCGATCTGGCTTCCTCTTTTCTCTTTCTGTTTCATTTCTTATCCTCCATCAGTCAGCCTTTGCTTCCTCTTTCTCCTCCTTCACCTCCTCCTCCCTGCCCTTCCCAATTTCTTTCTATCTTCCATTTATTGTTCTTCTAAAATTCATGTACTTATCCTCTCTTCTCCCTTTCTCTTTTCTCCAAAATAATATGTTCAACTTATTGGCTTGCTCAGGGACTTGTGGGGGTGAATGTATTAGCACCAACTCTAGGAAACATGGCAAATTCTAAAAACTTGTTCTCATAGAAAAAATAGTTAAAAATAGAAAGCTGCAGTCCAGTTTTGAAGCCACAGAGGACCCCACTCTGATGTATAGACATTAGAGTCAGAAAAAGACTTTGAAATGACCAGTGAAGCTCCTTGTCCCACAGACAGGGTGAGGGAGGGACAAGTGGAATTGTGTGCCCAAGCGGACTTGGGATGGTGTAGGGGGCTGATAAGAGTGTCAGTGGAGATGGTGATTAACATTTGGAGTGCCCCAATCTTGTGACACTAGACATTTATTATATACTAACCCCATTGCCAACTACCAGGAAGTTTTAATTTTTCTTACTGTGTATTAGTCTCCATGGCATCCATAACCTGTTTTCCCCCAATGTCCAGGCATCGTTCCTCTCCCACAGTTGATGTGTGGCTCTGTGCCATGGGTGTGGGCCTGCCTCTTCTCTCTCAGAATGACCGCTGTTTCATGCTTGGTGAGCCACGCAGTATGCCAAGCTGCCATCTCTGACCTGGAGAAATGACGCCCATCCTACCACAGGTGGGGCATATCATGGGATGGCCTTCCTTGTCTTCCTTGGCAGACATATTTTTCTCACTTTTTTTCTCTCCTCCCTTCTCTTTTTCCCTCCCTCTTTGATTTCTTCTCTTTTTCCCTCCCTCTTTGATTTCTTCTCTTTTTCTTTTCTTCTCTTGCTTCACTTCTACCATGGGACCTAGGGAGCTTTGGAGCCATGCAGTGTGCTAAGCTTTTTACTCATGCTATCTCTTTTAATCTTCACAATTCTTTACCTACCAGGCATTAGCATCATGATCTGCACCTTACAGGTGAGAAAGGGAGGCCCACGCTGATTAAGAAATGTGCTCAGGGCCACACAGCCTGTACATGTCAGAGTAAGGGCATTCTCATGCCAAGGTTCATTTTTAGAGCCAAAAGCATACCACGTCTCAGGAGAAGCAGGCTACATCTGTTGTCTGCATGGCTTTTAACTCATGCTGACCTGAACTTTCTGGATTTGAGTAACTCTCAGACCTGCGGAGCCCGATTTCTGTGAGTGGATTTGGCCAGCCACCTGGGGAGGTGAACCCTTGCTGGGGTCTGGCTCATCAGTGTAGAAGGGAGTTCCTTCGGAGGTACGCTGTCTTCTTGGCCATCCCTATTGTAGTAGTTTCTTGGGTCTGCCCTAACAAAGTACCACAAACTAAGAGCCGTAAAACAACAGAAGTTTGTTCTCTCATAGGTCTGGAGACAGAAATCTGAATTCAAGGCACAGGCAGAGTTAGTGTCTTCTGGAGGTTCTCGGGGAGAATCCATCCCACACCTCTCCAGCTTCTGGTGGCTCCCAGCAATCCTTGGTGCTCTTTGGCTCTCAGCTGCAGCCCTCTGGTCGCTGCCTTCTTGGTCACGTGGCTTTCTACCTATGTGTTGCTGCATCTCCAATCTCCTTCTCCTTATAAGGACACCAGCCATTGGATTTAGGGCCCACTCAGATCCAGCATAAAAAAAAGTTAAAAAAAATTATTTGGGGCCAGGCGCGGTGGCTCACGCCTGTAATCCCAGCACTTTGGAAGGCCGAGGCGGGCGGATCACGAGGTCAGGAGATCAAGACCATCCTGGCTAACATGGTGAAACCCCGTCTCTACTAAAAAAATATAAAAAATTAGCCGGGCACGGTGGCGGGCGCCTGTAGTCCCAGCTACTCGGGAGGCTGAGGCAGGAAAATGGCGTGAACCTGGGAGGCGGAGCTTGCAGTGAGCCGAGATAGCGCCACTGCACTCTGGCCTGGGCAAAAGAGTGAGATTCTGTCTCAAAAAAAAAAAAAAAAATTATTTGGAAATAATTATAGATTCACAGAAAGTAGCAAAGACAGGATATAAAGCACAGAGGTCTGATGTGCCCTGCACCCAGTTTCTCCTGATGGTTACTTCTTACATAATTACAGTATGATATTAAAACCAAGAATTTGACATTGATAAGCGTGTACAGTTCTCTGTCATTTTATCGCATGTCTAGATGTCTGTAACTACCACTGCAATCAAGATACAGAATTATCCCATGATCACAAAGCTCTCCCTTTATAGTTTCCTCTACTCTTCTTTCTCCATCACCCTAACCCCTGGCAACCAGAATCTGTCCTCTATCCCTATAATTTTGTCACTTCAACAGTGTTACATAAAAGGAATCACATGGTATGTGACCCTTTGAGATTGGCTTTTTTCACTCCGTAGAAAGTCCTTCAGAATTACTCCAGTTGTTCTCTGTATCAATACTTCATTCCTTTTTATTGCCTCATAGTATTCTATGGCATGGATATATTACAATTTGTTAGGCCAGTTGCCTATTGAGGGATGGGTTGGCTCTTTCTAGCTTTGGCTACAACAAATAAAGCTGCTGTGAACAATCATGTATGGGTTCTGTGTAGACATAAGTTTTTATTTCCTGGGGGCAAATTCCCAAGGAGTACAATTCCTGGGTCGTATAGTAGGTGTCTTTTGTTTAGTTTTTCGAGAAACTGACAACTATTTTCTAGAGTAGCTATATGCTTTTATATTCCCACCAGCAATATATGAATGATCCGTTTTCACTGCAGCCTCAGAAACATTTCAGTATGACCTAATTTTGACTTGATTACCTCTGCAAAGACCCTATTTCCAAATAAAGTCACATTTATGGATACCAAGAGCTAGGAGTTGAGCATACCTTTTTGAAGGACACAGTTCCACCTGCAGCACCTGTCTTCACTTGCTTACGTTATGGGTGGGTCTCACTTCAGAGTGTTGTCTTCTGAGAAGAAGGTTTGAATTCATAACTGGATTATGCCTGCCTTTGATTGTTCAATTTGGCCGCCAGGGATGAATGAGCAAGTTCATGTCATTGGAAGGGACATTACTGAGTCTCGCCCCTACTCAAACCTCCAAAGTTTGAAAGATTTGATAATCATCAACATTCTCAAGAGGCAGAAGGGCAAGGTGCTTCCTTATGCAGTTTTTCCATGACTGTCCTTCCCCACTGTCCCAGTACTGACGGGAAAGAAAAACAGAGCAGGACAAAGGGATTGTCAGTCCATTGAGGGAAGGGATACTGTGTTAGTTATTCCTGAACCCCTTCAGAGTGTAGGCAGAGAGAGGTACTCAGAAAGGCGTGTTGGATGGATGAGTAGCTGAGAGGGGCAGGGCCAGAGTGCCCCATAGAATGAAGAAGGGTCAAGGTTTACATGTGCCCCTCCCCCTTCCCAAACATGTGAGTGTTCATACATGGGTTTCCAGTGTCTGGGCAAGGTTAATTCTGTCCTCTGTCCCCTTGCTGAAGGTCTGTTTCATTTAATTTCTATGTATGTGTGCTCCTAGCTAGCTAAACAGGGCAGAGATGCCAGGAAAATAGCAGGCCTGTTGTTTTGTTGAGCACCTTGAGCCCTGGAAGGCAGACTCATTCAGGGCTCAAGAGGGCAGGATTAGGCAGGTAGCTATTTGATCCCAGGCCCCCCACTTACCAGCTGTATGGTCTTGACCTATTACTTATTCCTCTCCACCTCTTCTATCTATTAACTGGGCGTAAGATGTTCTTTATGTGAAGTTATTTTGAAGCATAATGTGTATACAGAACAGTGCACAGATCATAACTGCACAACCCCACACGAGGAACAGAACATTACCAAGACCCCAGAAACCCCTTCTTGTCTTCTCCCAGGCACTACCTCGCCCACCCCCAGCTAAGAGTAATTCCCATCCAAATTTCTAACTTTATTTTTACCTGGTTTTGAACTTTATATGGATGAAAACATACAGAACATATCTTTTGCATTGAGTTTCTCTTATGTAACATTATTTTTATGAGATTCATCTGTGTGAGTAGGTATAGTTGTAGTTTGTTAATTCTCCTTATTGGGTATTCTAATATATGAACATACCACAGTTTAATGATTCATCCTATTGTTGGACAATCAGGCTATTTCCAATTTTGGCTTTTGTAAATAAAGCTGCTTTGAACATTCTTGCATAGTTTTTTGGTGGGTGGGGACACTTAGTCATCTAGAAGTGGGATTGCTGAGTTATAGAATGTATTTGTCTCTCAGTTTTATAGAACCTTTGCAACATTTTAATGAATGTTTTAACCTCACAGTATAGTGTGGATTAAATTAGGTTGTGGAAAGTACTCAATAAGGCCCTTGGCAGACAGGAGTCCCTCAGTACATGTTTAAAAATGTAAATAAGGCATGACATTCCATTAAGTTTAAGTACCATGATGAACTTGGACATTTCCCTATTGTTTGTTCATTTAGTTGCTTTTATTGTGTTATTTTATATCGTGTTGCAACGAATGATTCTCTTTATAGCAGGTTTCTTCTTCTGAAAAATTTGCTTTGGTAGATTCTCAGTGAATTGAATCACAGGACATGTGACTGTAAGACCTGTCACCCTTAAAAAGGACTATGAGGGCTTGCTGAGGAGGGGAAAACAAGGAAGCAAGTCTCTCCTACCACAGCCAGGGGTCTGTGAGGACAGAAGCCTTGTGGGTTTGAGGGAGGAGTGTCTTGCAGAGGATGATAGGGTAAAATAGAATGAAGGATGATTTTTATAAATAGTGATGCACCTTAGGACAACTATGTATTTAGTACCTTATAAGAGAAATTGAGTAGTTGGTAAAACAACAGATAATAATTATTAAATGAGGAAAGAGAGAAACCACAGGTGCAAAGATTCACTTTATTTATTCATTCTCCTCCAACATTAGCATAATTAAAGCCAAGGAGGAGGAGGGGGGTGAGGTGAAAGATGAGCTGGAGGACCGAAATAGGGGTAGGTCCCCTGTGGAAAAAGGGTCAGAGGCCAAAGGATGGGAGGGGGTGAGGCTGGGACTGAGGAGCAGGTGGGGGGCCTGGGGCACTTCTCCCTCTAACACTCTCCCCTATTGAAGCTCTTGGTGACGGGCGAGCTCAGGCCCTGATGGGTGACTTCGCAGGCATAGACTTTGTGTTTCTGGAACTCTGTGTTGCTCAGCGTCAGGGTGCTGCTGAGGCTGTAGGTGTTGTCCTTGCTGTCCTGCTCTGTGGCACTCTCCTGGGAGTTACCCGACTGGACGACATTATCCACCTTCCACTTTACGTTGACCTCTCTGGGATAGAAGTTATTCAGTAGGCACACAACAGAGGCAGTTCCAGATTTCAACTGCTCCTCAGATGGCGGGAAGATGAAGACAGATGGTGCAGCCACAGCTCCTGAGGAAAGAAGCAAACAGGATGGTGTTTAAGTAACAAAGTTCTGCCCTTTGGTGTGGTGTTTGCGGATAATCACAGGGCATGTTAGGGACAGACAGAAAACAGCATGCTTATCCTGGATAATTATAGCAAGGAGACCGAGAAGCGTATTTAAAATGTTGACGTTTTGAGTTTCTTCCTAGCTTCCCCCTATTCCTTAATAAAGTTCTAAATTGTTTTGTTGGAGCTCTTTGCAGCCATCCTGAGGCCTTTGCATGCTTTTCTGACCTTGCAGTAAACTCAATGCTTTAGGGAAAGAGAGGCCACATCATCTGACCGCCTCAGAGTTTAGAATTCAGAACAGGTCTGAAGAAGTCCAGGCAGTGGCTGAGTCAAGGAAAGCCTCTGTCCGCTTTTATTTCCCCTGTGCCTCTTCCAGGACTATCCTGGGATAGCAGGCTCCCGGGGGTTACTCTGGCTGGGCTGGGCTGGGCTAAAACCTTCCTGAGCCCTGCCTCTGCGCCTGGGTGGTGTCAGCCCCTCCACCTTCTGACTGTTCCAGCAACTCTCTAAGCCCTCCCAAAGGCCTCAAGGCCTGTAACCGTATGCGGCAATTTTCAGCCATACCAGGAGAGGTCAACTGTAATCTTGGCCACCTGCCTAAGAGGAAGTGGCTAGCTTCACTTCTGACCCTCAGCAACTGCCAGGTGGCCTCTTGGAAATCCCCCTCTGAGGGATTCCAGCCGCCGGGTAGGAGAGCAGTAGTTAAAATGAAAAATAAGAATCTTTTGCTGGGAGAAGTCAACAGATAGGGAGAAGTCAGCTGCTAACAGAAATAGTTTTTCTTTTTTAAACTAAACTCACTGTTAACCAAGCAGTTCAACATGAAAGACTGAACCTTTTATGTTTAATATTTTCTTCTCTTTTAATCTTCATTACTAATTTTTTTCAGATAATTGTATAATATAACCATGGTAGCAAAATAATGTGATCACTGGAAAATAAGCAGGGAAAAATATGCTATGAAGATACTCCTATCTGGGTGAATTCTTGATAGCTTTACATTTTTCATCTGGCATTTAAACATTAAATAATTAATGTATTTGATATGAAAATTATTTCAAGATATCTTATTAGCTTTTAATAGAGTTTAAAAGTGTTTAAAAGAGTTTTCAAAAGGCTCTAAAATAATTTTGAAATAGTTTAAAACAGTTAGATAGTTTTGAATCGTTGTAAGTTAGTTTTAATAGAGCTTTAAAAAGGCCCTGAAATAGTCTATCAAGTTGTTGCAGACCAAAATAATCCTCCTTAAATATCACTTTTGAAATCAGCTGGGATAAACGACAGCAACAAAATGACAAATCATTAAACTATTTTAGAGATTATGAAATTAAAACACTCAGATTAAAATTTTCCTATCACAGAATTAAGGTACTGGAAAATATGTTTAAGTTTTTATTAATCACATTGCTATAGGTTTAGATATTTTGTACAACTGAAATATGATCACACACTGGCAGCTACATTTTTGAAAATTAAAAACATGGTCACCAATATATCTTATTTTTAAATCAGTTAATATACCTTAATGGTATTTAATGCCAAATTCAAAGTGAATTGATCAAACCCTCAGTGGCCAGGTTACGGGTGTGATTTTTACTCTGAAAGAATTACGTATTTCTATATTTCTTTCTTTTTGGTTGAGCTTTTATTATTTAAATACATTGGATGAGAGGATATTGAAATAATTAAATAGCGCTGAAAAAAAAAGCTTTAAATTCTTTACAATCCCCAATGGAAATCTTCACTAATGAGATATCATAATGAGTGTGAATTTTATTTCTGAAATCTCTAAAAAATCGGTCTTCTCCCTAGTGTTCCCAGCTCAGCACCCATTACGTTTCTGTTCTCTTTCCATTAGTGGCATTATTTGTATCACTGTGCACAATGATTCCTCTTAACTTCCCTCCTATACAAAAACTCCCTTTCTGACAATTGACCAAG
This sequence comes from Nomascus leucogenys, assembly GCF_006542625.1. Lineage (NCBI taxonomy): Eukaryota > Metazoa > Chordata > Mammalia > Primates > Hylobatidae > Nomascus > Nomascus leucogenys. The sequence goes on from NW_022096412.1 coordinate 36,925, forward strand.
GCTCTGTCCAGAACATGTTATGTTCCCCAGGACATTTCTGAAGCTATTACTTAGACAAGTTATTCTCACCCAATGACTGAATCTTGCTTGCTCTTCAAAGAAAATGTACAATCAATTTGCGAGTTTGACTACAGACTTATCTTTCTCTTTTCCCTGAAGGATGTCAGAGTTTGATTGCAGAGTCAGCTTATAGATCACTTCATAGACACAGGGAACAGAAGACACAGACAATCGAGGAAGCAAAGTTTAAATTCTACTCACGTTTGATTTCCAACTTGGTCCCTTGGCCGAACGTCCACCACAGTGAGAGCTCCCCGTTGTCTTGCTGAACAAAAACCCTTCTCACCAAAGGGGAACAGAGTCCTGGGTCAGCTGCTGAAGCTGAACTCCCTTTTTGAGCAGGTGTGGAAGCCCTGAGGCTTCTCTGACATAGCATGTGTTTATTTTCTTAGGTGAGATCTAAAATCCAAGAAGGGAATATATTTATGTCTACGGCCTGATGGTTTCTTTCTTTAGCAACTTGCCACATCTGGACTGCTTATTATTTATTTATTTTTTAGAAAGTAGACTGAATATAAATTACAAAGAAAAACAAGCAATTAAAAGAATGGCCTTTTTTTTGTACTTTCTTTTGGGGTGGGCTGGGGGGCTTTTGCAAAGGATAAACTTCATTTAGTGTAATTATGGAAATCATCAGCTTCTCAATGTGTAATAATTACAGGTTATCTCACCATTTTATCTTCTCCTTTGCTGCAATGTTCTTTTAAAAAAGGTAGACTAAATATTTATCAAATTAAGGCTAATAACTTGGAAATGCATTTTGAAATGTAGCTACAGATGGTATACGAAACCAAAGTGAAGATTAACCGAGTAGAAAAGTAGACTTTACTTGGTTGGTTTGTCTGTTTTCATGGCACAGGAAGAGCACAGCTCTTACTGAGCTGGACCAGGTGCATGCCATCTTCAGAGCTGCCATGGAGTCTCAGTGTTCCCTAGTGTTTCCACAGTAATCTCATCAACAACACTGAAGTATTTTCTTTTGAGCCCAGCTCCATTTTTGCAGCCTTGTATCTCTCTTAACCTTCCATCTCCACCCCTTCCATACATTACTCCCACCTCCCTACACTCCTTAGAGTTTTTCTATGGCCTCCAGCTTTTACAAGCACTCCCTCTGCTTGGGAACATCTTTGTCTACCTGGATTAGCTTGTGAACTGCTAATTGTCTTTCAAAATTCAACTGAAGAGAGACCTTCTCTCAGATTAGCCCTGAGCAGGTGACCTCAATTTACAGAGTACAGAGACAGGTCACTGGGCCTAGAGTACCTACTTATTTTTTACTTTTTATTGTATTTATTTATTTTTTTGAGATGGAGTCTCACTCTGTCACCCAGGCTGGAGTGCAGTGGTGCGATCTTGGCTCACTGCAAGCTCCACCTCCCGGGTTCACGCCATTCTCCTGCCTCAGCCTCCCGACTAGCTGGGACTAAAGGCACCCGCCACCACACCTTGCTAATTTTTTGTATTTTTAGTAGAGACGGGGTTTCACTGTGTTAGCCAGGATGGTCTCGATCTCCTGACCTCGTGATCCGCCCACCTCAGCCTCCCAAAGTGCTGGGATTACAGGCGTGAGCCACCGTGTCCGGCCGAGTGCCTGCTTATTTTTACCTGCTTTCAGATTCTCTTCTACCCTTCTAAATTATAAGCTATTTGATGTTTTATTTGTCCTGTATTTGGGAGGCTCAGTCCAGTATCTTTACTTAGCAAATGCTTAACAAACATTTTCAGAATAAATTTTTTAAAAAAATACATAGTTGAAAATCAATAATAGATCAGAGAAGCTATCATACACCAAAGACTAATACTGACTACCACAATAGTAACTTTTACAACAGAAATCGTAACTACAATTCTAAAGATTAGGGGTAGGTTTATTTGATTCTGTCACTGGCAGCTTTGCCAGTTGCCTTGAATAGCAGAATCAGCAGTTGGTCTCACCAGAAGATGAGGAATGAGAGGGATCAAGTTAGAGGTGGAGAGTTAACATTGGCAAGTGAAATTTAACGTGCAAAAGAGCTGACCAAGGGCATGGTCCTTTTTTAAAGGGGACACAAACTGATTTTCTCTGCAGACATACACGCAATACCAATCATAAAGGGTGACATTTATTGAGCACTTACTAAGTGCCAGACATTTTACGTGGATCATCACATTTAACTATTCCCAAGACTCTATGAACTAGGAACTAATATTATCCCCTGCTTGAGGGCAGAGAGGTCAAGGAACTAGCTTATGGCAGGAAGTGGCAGAGCTGTGACCTAAACTCAGAGCCCATGTACTTAACTGAACTATAGGCAGATTATACTCCAGGAGTAAAGTCACCCAACGGAAGCAACAAGCATGACAGGGAATGCTGGGATAGGGGAAGGTAAAAGGAACTCCTTAGACTGGGATAAGTGTGTGCAGACGTATGTATAAGACTATGCATGGAAATATTGTTTAAAAAGTGAAAAATAACTGAAATCCTCATTAATAGGAGTTTGGTTAAACTGTGTTAGAGCTTTACAATGTAGCACAAAGCAGACAATAAGAGGAAGATGTAGACTTCTGTATAGTTACATGGAAGGTGTTTGTGAAAATGCAGGTCACTGAAGAGGATGTGTGGTAAGATATCATGATCCCATCTGCATTGATTCTATATGTATATAAATACAGGCTGAATTTTAAAGGACACATTAATTGTGCTTGGTAGTTTTCTCCTGTGATTGCAGAAGAGGAACAATGACACTTTATGCCATCTCTTCCTACTCTTCTGTATGGTTATGTGAAGATATTCATTTTATAGTTTTTAGAAATAATAAAACTGTACTAATTTTGAAAAACAGTAAACTCTGACATTGCCTATTAGCATTCTGAATATTCCGGTGCAATGCATAAACATAACTTTTTAAATGATACGTACACACATATGTGAGTTTTCTTTGTCAAATACTTTTCTGTAATCTTTAAATCAAGCATGCCAAAAAGGTAAAAGTTTTCCTGTTTCAGTGTAAGAGATGGTCTTCTGCAAATGAAAGAGATGTAGGGGATAGAAACAGGAATGAAAAAGATGACTGAGCTGTTCGAGGGACTAATGTTCCTAAGTGAGCTAACTGGAAATCTAATATGAACAGTGCAACTGAATAGCTATTGTAAAGCAGTATTTGCAAACAATAAAAGATGATTATCAAAAGTACCAGTGTTGCAAAAACTATTTTACTGATCACATGCAGTGGTGATCTGTAGGAATGATTGTTGTGATGTTTGCTGTAACATGAAATGAAACATGGGAAGGGGGTGAGATCTTTAGGATGTGTGTGGTTCATTTTTTGAAAGCGAATGATGTCTCAGAAGCATCTGTGAGACTCTGCCAGGATCCACCACTCTACAAAACATCTGTGATGGACATTGATAAGACTGATTTGTTGAGGAAAGGCAAGGTGTCAGTAAGATAGTCTGAGAGGTTCTTGGATTTCATGTAAAAGAGTGCTGGAAATAGAATTTCTTGGGGAGCATTCCAACTAAGTTATCACTGAAGCTGCTTTACATTGAACCCCCAGCAAAGTTAGATTATCAGAAAAAAAATATAAACTGCTGTGGAGGGGAAAGGAAGGAAAGTCAGGGAGGGAGGGGGGCAAGGAAAGAAAGAGAGAGAGAGAGGAGAGAAAGAGAGAGAGAAGAGAGAGAGAGCACAAGCACACACTTCAATGCACATCTATAAATCATCCTGAAAACTACTGATAAATTATTTTAGCAATGTTCCTCAGGTGTAACATTTCAAGAAATATCATTTTTGCTTTTTATTTGGCACAATTTACTAGGCAATTTTGGAAGTTCCCCTCACATCAGGAACATAGAGTACATCACCCAGTATGTCAGGGGACACAATGGCCTAAGTTTGCCTTTTGCAAGGTTTGAGGGATGGCAGTTTCCCTACCTGACTCAGGAAAGTCTGTAGCTGATATCCATCTTCAAGTTTGTGGTTCTTTCTCTCTATATATATATTTGAGCTCAGCAGTCATGCTGGAGTCCAGAGTAGGTGATTCTTTCTGCTTTAGCTTGACTCCTCCTTAAGACTGTAACTCTTTCAGTTTTACATTTTTTTGTCAGACGTAAGCTGATATTCCACAAGGAGAGGAGGAAATTCTGTGGTTCACATCCAGTGGTGCTTGGAATCTGATTGGTTGTCATTCTTCCAGCTAGTTTGTCATGAGTGGATATCTGTCCTGGATTCCCAAGGATCAAGGCTGCCCCATTAGCCAGGAAGAAGGGAGATAGAGGAGGTTGCTTGACAAAGAACTGCTTCTTTGCTGCCTCCGGGTTGTGTCTGTTTCCTCTCATATCTGAAGACAGATGTGCTGGCAGAAGCAAAGTCCTTTGTCCGGCCATGTGCAAATGCACAGGACATAAATATGTACAGACATTCTGGTCCCACTCTAGAAAATGTAGATGTTCATCTTGTTTCCAAGGGGACAGTAAGGCTGTAGGTGTTTTTTGACTTCCTTGAGAGAAACAGAAGATAGCAGCAATTGTGTCAGGGCTTACTATCCTAGGAGGGGTTCAGCCACCGAGATTTACATATTCAGTGCTGTGGTTTTTGTTTCATTTTGCAAGAGGAACGAGCCCCTCACGCTCTGTCTTAGAGTTCCCTGCCCTCTCTGTCTACCTACTTGGCACCCAGCCCCTATGTTCTCTTCTCATATTAAGGCATAGAAATCATGGGCAACTACGGTTCAGGCTGGCTCTGGATGCAGTTGTGAAATCGATGAGTTTGGGCTTGGTTTTTCAGACTCCCAAATGCGCTGATAATCCTGGCTCGAAGGGCTGGCCAGCACTTCCACACCTGTGGGTATTTCTCCTCAGGTGGGATGAGAGACTGAGAAAAGAAATAAGACACAAAGTATAGAGAAAGAACAGTGGGCCCAAGGGACCGTCACTCAGCATACGGAGGACCCGCGCTGGCCCTGGTCTCTGAGTTCCCTCAGTATTTATCGATTACTATTTTCACTATCTCAGCAAGGGGAATGCGGCAGGAGAACAGGGTAATAGTGGGGAGAAGGTCAGCAGGAAAACATGTGAGCAAAGGAATCTGTGTCATAAATAAGTTCAAGGGAAGGTATGGTGCCTGGATGTGCACGTGGGCCAGATTTATGCTTCTCTCACCCAAACATCTCAGTGTAGTAAAGAGTAACAGTAGCATTGCCGCCAGCACATCTCGCTTCCAGCCACAGGGCGGTTTTCTCATATCTCAGAATAGAACGAATGTACAATCAGGTTTTACACTGAGATATTCTGTTCCCAGGGGCATGCAGGAGACAGTGGCCTCCCTCTTATCTCAACCGCAAGAGGCCTTCCTCTTTTACTAATCCTCCTCAGCACAGACCCTTCACGGGTGTCAGGCTGGGGGATGGTCAGATCTTTCCCGTCCCACAAGGCCATAGCTCAGGCTGTCTCAGTTGGGGGAAACCTTGGACAATACCCCGCTTTCTTGGGCAGAGGTCTCTCCGGCTTTCCACGGTGCATTGTGCCCCTAGTTAATCGAGAATGGAGAATGGCGATGACTTTTACCAAGCATACTGCCTGCAAACATATTGTTAACAAGGCACATCTGCGCAGCCCTAGATCCCTTAAATCTTGATTCCATACAACACATGTTTCTGCGAGCACAAGGTTGGGGCTAAAGTTACAGATTAACAGCATCTCAAGGCAAAACAATTGTTCAGGATACAGATCAAAATGGAGTTTCTTGTGTCTTCCTTTTCTACATAGACAAAGTAACAGTCTGATCTCTCTTTCTTTTCCCTACCCTGGCTGAGGCTAGAGTTCCAAGTCTAAGAGGGAGGATAGGAGGTGGACAGGCCAATGGAAGCAACAAATGAACAACAGATGGAGACAAGGAATAGTGTGGATTTTTGAGTTCATTAGCGTGTCCTCCACTCTTTCAAAACCTCCTTTGCAATGACAGAAGAAATACAAAAATGATAATGAATTTATTTCTTGGTTGGAGAATCATGAGAGGTCCTATTAGAAGAAAAAAACTTTGAAGAACACCACAGAGATTTAAACCATGTCATTGAATTCATAGAGAAACTGGACTTTAAAAACATTTTTTCCATTGCAAAAACAGGAGGAGTCTTTGAAGCAGCCAGTTTTAGTTTTCCCCACAGAGCCCCAGAAAAGCCATACTTCAGAGCTATCGGGGCTGGGAATGGTGATCGGTGGGCAGTGGAGAGTGGAATAACACCTGGGTCATCTCTCTACTGGTTACAGACAGCTTGGCCCTCATGCTTCAGGCCCTGGGAATAGAGATTGAAAGAAAAAGGGCCAAGTTAACAAGCATTCAATAGTAATGGGATAAAAAAAACCCTCCCAAACCACTAGAAGGAAAAGAAATAGACAAAAATAATAAACCAATCCAGCAAAATTCAGGAAAAGTGAATAAAAAATTGAGGCAAGCATGATATATAAACGTACAAAATAAGTTTGAAGCACCAAGTCAAAATATACAGTCACAAACTATCGTGAATGTTAAATTATTTAAAACTTTAAATAATTTATATAAAAATAAAGCAAAAGATGACTATCTTTTCGAGGATATTTGATTCACTAGAGAAACAGTTCGTTTGCTTTCTGCTTATGATTGGTTAAAAACTAGATTCCAAAAAGTCAGATGTTAATGTAAAGAAAACTTTATGAAAATAATAATGGATTTTTATCTAGTAGAAAAGATAACTCCAATGGTTATGGTTTTATTGCTCTGTAGGACATTAACAAGTTGTGCATCTTATTTAGCAAACTTATTCCAACATTAGTAGATGTGAGTGTGTGTGTGTGCAAGTGTGTGTGCATGTATGTGTATATGTATGTATGTAGGTATATATGTATATACTAGCAAATGATAAAGTTGGTTCAAAGGACGATGTACAGTAGTACCTCCTTATCCACAGTTTTGCTTTCTGGGGTTTCAGTTACCTGTAGGCAACTGTAGTCTGAAAATATTAGATAGAAATTTCTAGAAATAAGAATTTACTCATTTTAAATTGTGTGCCTTAGTAGCGTGATGACATCTCATGCCCTTCTGCTCCATACCAGCCTGGGACTGAATCATCCCTTTGTCCAGCATCTCCATGCTGTCTACACTTACCCTCCTATTTAGATGCTCAGTAGCCCTCTTGGTCATCAGACTGACTGTCATGATATCCTAGTGTTTGTGCTCAAGTAACTCTTATTTTACTGAATTGTTCTTTTTCATTACTAGTTATTGTTGTTAATCTCTTACTGTGACTAATTAATACATTTTATCATAGGTAAGTACGTATAGGAAAAAACATAGCATATATAGTGTTGTGCACTAGCATCCACTGGGGGAGAATTTTGCTACAGTTAGAACAGAGAAGACTGTCCAGAAGAAAGAATTCTCTATACTTGCCACCTTTTTTCTGTTTGGTGTCCCCATGTAAGTCTCAGTGTTATGATCTCTCTCCCCACCTCAATCACTGTCCTTGGTCTCTGGAAGGAAATTCCTCTTGGACTGAGGCCAGCATGGTGCTAGACAGGAGAGATCCAGTACCCACTCTGGAAAATTTCATAAGATGTCCAGTTCTCCACCTTCTTCAGGGACCTTTTATCATATCTCATGTGCCCATGGCATTTGTCACTGCCATCTGCACAACACTGAACTCCAGCAACATCAACTGAGAAGAAAGAGAGAGAGGGAGAAAGGGAAAGAGAGAGAGGAAGAAAGGGAAAGAGAGAGAAAGAAAAGTCATTTGTTCATTGAGCCACACAAATTATTTTTTTCTAATTAAATTATATATCCAGGTAGCTGCAATATGATACAATCCCAAATACACATATTTATTAAATATGATTCAAAGAGCATTCATTGAGTACTCTGTATCAAGCCACAATGTAAAATAAATGCAAAATTACTGGTGATTGTTATGCCTTTCTGTGGGACTTCACTCTCTCTGGTTGGAGGTACTGTGTAGGAGCACATGAGCTCCAATCAAGTGGTCTGGAGGGAGCAAAATGCCACTGTTGGAGGTTAAATATGAAGGGAAATAGCAGTAGGCATTGGACAGCATAGAGTGAAAATAAAAGTGCATATACTTCTAGTGTCTGTTTTACAGATTCCTTGTTTTGTTTTTGTTTTTGTTTGTTTTTGCTTTTTTGAGATGGAGTCTCCCTCTGTCACCCAGGCTGGAGTGCAATGCCGTGATCTTGGCTCACTGCAACCTTCGCCTCTCAGGTTCAAGCGATTCTCCTGCCTCAGATTCCTGAGTAGCTGAGATTACAGGTGCGCACCACCATGCCCAGCTAATTTTTGTATTTTTAGTAGAGACGGGGTTTCACTGTGTTGGTAAGGCTGGTCTTGAACTCCTGACCTCGTGATCCACCTGCCTCGGCCTCCCAAAGTGTTGGGATTACAGGCATGAGCCAGCACGCCTGGCCTCCTTGTTTTTTTAATACTAGTTCAAACCCTCAACTAGTAACTTGGGAAATTCAGGTCATAGGAGGCCCTGTTATTTATAAGGTATCCAGCAACAATGCATGGAACAGAATATTTAACTATTAAGAAACTTATATTAGGTTGTTGCAAAAGTAATTGCTGTCGTTTTTTCCTTCCTCTTTGTTTTTCTTTCTTTCTTTCTTTTTCTTTCTTTCTTCTTTCTTTCTTTCTCTTTCTTCCTCCCCTTCCCTTTCTTTCTCTTTCTCTCTCTCTCTTTCTCTTTCTTTCTTTCTTTCTTTCTTTCTTTCTTTCTTTCTTTCTTTCTTTCTTTCTTTCTTCTTTCTTTCTTCCCTTCCTTCCCTTCCTTCCTTTCCATCCCTTCCCTCCCTTGCTTCCTTCTTTCCTTCCTTCCTTCTCTTTCCTTCCCTTCTTCCTTCCTTCCTTCTTCCCTTCCCTTCTCTCTCTTTCTTTCTTTCTTTTTCTTTCTTTCTCTCTTTCTTTCCTTCCTTCCCTTCCTTCCCTTCCCTTCCTTCCTTTTTTCCTTCCTTCCTTCTTTTTCCTTTCCTTCTTTCTTTCTTTTCTTTCTTTCTTTCTTTCTTTCTTTCTTTCTTTCTTTCTTTCTTCTTTCTTTCCTTCCTTCCTTCTTTCTTTCTTTTGCCTTCCTTCCTTTCCTTCCCTTTCTTCCTTTCCTTCCCTTCCCTCCCTTCCTTCCTTCTTTCCTTCCTTCCTTCCTTCTCTCTTTCTTTCTTCTTCGCTTCCTTCCTTTCCTTCCCTTCCCTCCTTTCCTTCTTCTTTCCTTCCTTCCTTCTTCTTTCTTTCTTTCTTTTTCTTTCTTTCTCTTGCCTTCCTTCCTTTCTTTCCCTTTCCTTCCCTTCCCTTCCCTTCCCTACTCCTTCCCTTCTTCTTCCTTCCTTCCTCTCTCTCTTTCTTCTTCCTTCCTTCCTTCCTTTCTTTCTCTCTCTCTTTATTCTTTCTTTCTTTCTTTCTTTCTTTCTTTCTTTCTTTCTTTCTTTCTCTCTCTCTCTCTCTCTTTCTTTCTTTCCCTTCTTCTTTTGTTGTTGTGTTCCAGGACGATTTAATGCTACCTACAGTTTCCAGAGAAAGAATCCTGTCTGGAGGGGTGGCTGGGGCAGGGCTACTGCATCCCTGCTCTGTGCTCTAGTGGCAAGGTGGCTCAGCTATAGCTGCCAGGCCACGTTTCCTAGGGAATGGCATTCTGTCTTCTTAACAAGGACAAAATAGGTGCTTAGTAAATATAAGATGCCTTCAGCTTTTGGTATATGTGTAATCATAAATATAAATTTGTTTAAAACCTGAACTATTCTGATATTCTCAATGGCTAGCCAAACTTAAAATGTGTATTTGGACTTGAATTTCCCACCAAGGGTGTTACTAGCTTCTTTACTGTTGCAGCTGCCTTTTGTTTTGTTTTTGAAAGTTTAAAAAAATACACAAGGGGGCTTTTGCTTCCTGAAAGATGGAGTAGAATTATTTTTACCTATTTCTCTCAAGTAAAATAAAAACCCTGGACATTGTACGTAAAGCAAACTTATGAAGACTCTGGAAGGTGGAGAGAAGAAGGCAGACCAGTTAGGAACATTGGGACCCAAGGAGCAACCCAGCAGTGCATTCCCTGGGGTTTCTTTTTGCCTCATCCATTCCAGACTTGGTTCTGGAGAAGTTTGTCAACTCGGAAACAGCAACAGGCCCAGAAAAACAAAAAGCCCTAATAAAAAGCTGGCTCTCTCTAGTCAAAGGAGAAAGCGGAAGCCCTGTAAAACAATTCTTAGGCAGTAACGGCTCTGCTCCATTCAAACACCCTAACTTCTCCTTCCTGAGTGGCAAGAGAGGAAATTGGCTGAGATGAGTTTAAATGAGATCCAAAGCCTCATAACGCAATACTCCAAAGTCCAGATTTCAACTGAAAACTACGCATCCCAACAGGAACCAGGGGAACCAGGAAAATCTCAGCTTTAATGAGACAGTTAAAAGGCGCCAATACCGACATGACAGAGACGTTAGAATTATCTGACAAGAATGTTAAAGCTGCCATCATAAGAGCACATCAAACTCAACAACACCATCAATGAGGAAGATCATAAATCAACATTGCTGGAAAACTCCAACCAGCACCAGCAGAATTCGCATTCTTTTCAAGTGCCCATGGAACATATACCAAAATTGCCATATACTGGGCCATGTAACAAACCTCAACAAATTTAATAGAATTGACATCACACGGAATGTGTTCTCTGACCACCTGGAATCAAACTGGAAATCGATAATAGAAAAATAATGGGAAAAATGCCAAACCCTTGGAAACAAAACAACACACTTCTAAACAATCCATGGGAAATTTCAAGGAAAATAAAAGATTATATATTGAATAGAATAAAACTGAAGATGTAACATATTATAATATCAAGGATACAGCAAAAGCCCAAAGAAAGGAAAACTTATCCCAGAAAAATGAAAACTTACATCAGCACAAAAACGTATATAATACAAAACTATTCATAGTGGTTTTATTTGTATTAAAAAAAACTGGAATCAGCCAAAATGTCCTACAATAGATTAATGGTAAAACAAACTGCGGTACATCCATCCCATGGAATAATTAGTATTAAAAAGTAGTGAGTTGGGCACGGTGGTTCATACCTATAATCCCAGCACCTTGTGAAGTAGGGGTGGGAGAATCGCTTGACCTAGGAGTTTGAGACCAGCGTGGGCAACATAGTGAGACCATGTCTCTAAAAAAAATAAAAAAAATAGTTAGCTGTATGTTGTATCCCGTACCTGTAGTCCTAGCTACTTGGGAGGCTGAGGCAGGAGGATGCTTAAGCCCAGGAGTTCGAGGCTGCAGTGAGTTACGATCTCGCCACTGCACTCCACTCTTAGGTAACATGGGGTACCTTAAAATGGCGCCGTACCTTAAGATGGGGCCGGTTCCGGCTTCTTCTCCCCTCCTTGACCGGGCACTGTCTGAACCCGCCAAAGGAGGGCCAACCAGAAAGAAGCATCTCCCGCCTTCCCTTGGGCCCGCCTCTAGCCCAATCCATGTAGGCCCAAGGGATATAAAACCCAGCACACCAGCAGCCCTCTCTCTCTTCTCTTCCTTCTCCTTGCGTGGTGCCGCTCGATACCTCCAATAAAGATCTCTTGACCGCGACCGGTGTAGTTTGGTCTCTGCCCAGCCCCTTTCATCCACTGTGTGTGACAGAGTGAGACTCTGTCTGTAAAAAAAAATAAAAAAAATAAAATGAGCTCTTGATACCCATGACTTGAATGGATCTGAGGGGCATTATGCTGAGTATAAAGGTCACATATTGCAGGATTCCATTTACATAACGTTTTTGTCTTTTCAAAAATATTGCAAGGGCTACTTCTTGGTTGCAGGGTGTGCGCATTTTTCAATTTACAAATTGGCCTCAAATTCGTGTATTGAGTTACATTCCCACATTTGCAATGATTGGTCCTCCATGGAGTTTCCTCACTCTACATCCTCTCCAATACTTGATATTATCAGGCTGTTTTATTTTTTTCCAGTCAAATGGGCAACACATTGTATTTTATTTTTGGTTTAAAATACATATTTGTGTTTTCTGATCACTCATGAGGTTGACCATTTAAAAATGTTTATTGGCTATTGGGGTCTCATCTGTTGTGAAATGCCTGTTTTTAAGGTATGCCCACTTTTTTACTGAGTTTCTTATTTTTTTCACTATTGCATAGAAGTTTCCAATCTTTCTTCCCTCCTCTTATTCTTTAATAACAGAATCCCAAGTTTTTACAGGGCAACAGTGTCCCAGCCAAAAATCTAATTCCTCAGCTTCTTTGCAGTTAGGACTGTTGAGACATAATCTGAAATCTATTGTGCATTTCTGGAAAAATTTTGCTTGATTGACAGAGGCACCGCTGCTTATTTCTGCTTTGTGTTGTATCTTCTTCTGTCTGGAACTTGGCAGAAGCACCCATCTTGCAGGATAAAAGTCACAGTCTAGAGTGGAGGAGCAGGCAGGGAAAGGACCTGGGTCCTGCAGCAGCTGTCTAGCTCTGAACCACCTGCCTCCAGAGTCCGCCTTGGTGAGAAAAATGTATCTCTTTATCTGATCAAGCTCCTCTAGTTAGATTTCAACCACATATAGCTGAGTGAATACTGATGAATACTGAATAATGAATACTGGTATAACTTTCTAATATTTTCTCTTAGAGTTCTGCATTGAAGTTTTTAAATAAGTTTAGTCTATACCTTTCTTTTCCATTTTTAGTCTTCAATTTTGACTTCAAGATAATTCTAGTCCTATGATGTGATTTATGTTTCTAAATAATGGCATTTACCCTCTTTCACTATTCCCTGGAATTGGAAAAAATATAGGTTATTTATTTATTTATTTATTTAGGTTTCGGTAAAAATTAACCATATGTTTAACAGGACCTGGACTTTGATTTAAGCAAACTTAGGGTAAAAACACTTTAAAGACAATCAAGGAAATTGGAATAGGAAATGGGTATTGGATATTAGGGAATTTCATTTATGCTGGGAATCATAATGGAATGGTTGTTGTTTTTTAAAAGTCCTTATCAGTTGGCAATGTATTAATGATTGGCTGAAAAATACTGCCAGTGTCTGTGTGTGAGGAGGTGAGATAATAGAGTAATTGGATGGGGGGAGGCGGTAGTTGAAACAAGATTAGTAAAATGTTAATTTGTGAAGCTTAGGGTTCATTGTACTATTTGTGTATCTTCATAAATGGTTGAACATTTCTATAAACATTAAAAATGAAAATAAAGTGGTCTCACGTTGCTGACTGTGACTGTCACACTCTGTCAGCAGATGGAAGTGCTGTATAAACCATGAGCCTACATAGGCCTAATGGATCATTGTGTTCGCTAAGTAACAAAAGCAATGATACAATACGAGCCAGGTCAGATTTTATTGCTTTTAGACAAAAGGGCAAGCTAAGATTTGCAGAGTAAAGAACAGGTACTGAGTAATAATAAACTATTTTAAAAATTCTAAGTGATTCACTAAAGTCTTATAGACAAGTTAGATAGAAAAGTATGTAAAAATCCCATAAACTTATAAACTTATTACAATTATAAAATCATTTGGTCTCTCTCTCAAACTGTCCCCTTATTTGCATTTTAAATTAGTATTTTTATACGTATATATTTGCAAAACCTTATTGATTTTATTGATGAAAATGACTTGGAATTTGCTTTAAAACCTTATATGATAAAAATAAATACTCTTCTGTAGTTCTTTTTACCCAGCTTTTAACTGGCGTAGTTTAATCTATGAAAACAGCTCCATATTTTAAAAGATTTTCTAACTATGACAACTACGAAGGCAACACTTCATAGATGATAAAATGTCTTAACAACTAATACCTAATATTTAACTTAGGTTATGTACAATAGCTTTAAGAACCAGTTGTAGAATTTGATATATATAAAATAATATAGACCCTGTCACTGGGCAAACTTATGGTGGAATCATTTTTTGTGTTGTTGTGGACAAATTAGTTATTCTTTCTGAACCCCTGTTTGGATATATATTTTTTAAAGCCCATAATTTGGGCGCCTCATAAAGTAGTGAAGTCTGAAATTAAACAATCAATGTAAGAGAGCTAGATTCCTTTCTCGGCAAGAGAATATGACTCTAAAATTTATGCCCAAGTTAGACTATTTCTATCTTGCCTCTTTCCCCTAGAATATTTGGGTTTAATTAAAAATTTACAATGAAATTAGAAAAATAAAAATAAAAATAGAAAATCAAATGGAGATAAAATAACAGTGGTAATCAAAATAGACCCCTATTTTGATCTAAAAAAGAAAAGAAAAAAAGATAATTTGGACATCATAAAATTAAACTTCTGCTCTTCACATGGCACGTTAGGAAAATAAAAGGCACCACACATTGGAGAACATATTCACAAAACACAAATGTGAGGAAAAAATCATATGCAGAATATACAAAGAACTCTCACAGTTCATAGTAACAACACCCCAATAAAAACTTGACCAAAAATTTGAAAGGATATGTCATCAAAGAAGGTATATAGTGAAGTTACAATACTAGGCTTCAGCAAGTGGAACCCTCATTCGCTGCTGATGGGAGTGCAAAATAGCACAGCCACTTTGGAAAACAGTTTGGCAGTTTCTTATAAAGTTCAACATACACCTACCAGATGACTCAGCAGTCCCAAAGCTAGGAATTTACCCAAGTGAAATGAAATCCCGAGTTCACACAAAAACCTGAATTGAAAAGCTTACAGCAACTTTATTCTTAGCAGCCAAAAATTAGAAATGACCAAATGGCTTTAAACTGTTAACTAGATAAACAAGCTGTGGCATATCCACACAATGGAATACTACTCAACAACAGGCAAGTGAACTAGTGATACACGAAACAGCATGGATGAATCTCAAATGCATTCTCCTAAGTGAACAAAGCCAGACTCAAAAGGCTTCACATTGCATGGCTCTATTTACATGAGATTCAGGAAGAGGCAAATGATTGGATCAGGCAAAAACCAGTGGTTGCCAAGGGCTGGGGGTGAAGGAAGGGGCATAAAGGAACTTTAAAGGATGAGGGACCTGTCCTATATGTTGAATGTGGTTGTGGTTACACAGCTATTCATTTGCCAAAACTTATAGAAATATACACGAAAACGTAGCTTTTATTGTAATTTATACCTCAGGAAACCTCACTTAAAATAAGCAGTTTTTGATTGAACATAAAATCTGGTTCTGAACTTCTTAGAAACCGACAAAATGAAGATAATAAGTTACATAACTTTCATCTAGGGGAAAAATTTCTAGTTTCTACGTGTGACTGAAGGTTTTCCTGGGATAAAAGTTGAAGACAATCTCTATCTTGGGGCATTGCATAGGAGCTGCTAAATGGATAATATTGGGGGCACTGCAAAGAAACTGCATTGTATAATACTCTCAGTAGTAATTTCATAGAGAATAAAAAACAGAATTCGTATGACCTTTTTTTTTACTTGTATAAATTTAAGCAATACAGATGCAATTTTGCTACATAGCTATATTGTGTAGTGGTGAAGTCTGGGCTTTTAGTGTATCTATCACCTGAATCATGCACATTGTATCCATTTAGTATTTTCTCATCACTCAACCTCCTTCCACCCTTCCACTCATCTCAATCTCCAGTGTTTGTCATACCACACTCTATGTCCATGTGTACCCATTATTTAGCTCCCACTTATAAGTGAGAACATGTGACATTTGACCTTCTGTTTCTGAATTATCCACTTAAGATAATGGCCTCCAGTTCCAACCACATTGCTGCAAAAGACATGATTTCATTCTTTTCTTTATAGCTGAATAGTATTTCATTGTGGTATGTGTATACACACACACACACACACACACACACACCCCACGTTTTCTTTATCCAGTCATCTGTTGATGGACACTTGGGCTGATTCCATATCTTTGCTATTGTAAATAGTGCTGCAATAAACATGTGAGTGCAGGTATCATTTTTATATAATAATTTATTTCCAGCCGGGCGCAGTGGCTCACGCTTGTAATCCCAGCACTTTGGGAGGCCGAGGCGGGCGGATCACGAGGTCAGGAGATTGAGACCACGGTGAAACCCCATCTCTACTAAAAATACACACAAAAAATTAGCCGGGCGTGGTGGCGGGCGCCTGTAGTCCCAGCTACTGGGAGAGGCTGAGGCAGGAGAATGGCGTGAACCCGGGAGGCGGAGCTTGCAGTGAGCCTAGATTGCGCCACTGCACTCCAGCCTGGGCGACAGAGCGAGACTCCGTCTCAAAAAAAAAAAAAAAATATATATATATATATATATATTTATTTATTTCCCTTTGGGTAGATACCCAGTTGTGGTATTGCTGCATCACATGGTAGTTCTATTTCTAGTTCTTTGAGAGATATCCACAGTGTTTTCCATAGAAGCTGTACTAGTTTACATTCCCACTAATAGTGTATAAGTATTCCCTTTTCTCTGCATCCATGCCAACATGTTATTTTTTGGTGTTTTAATAATAGCCATTCTGACTGCTGTAAGATAATATCTCATTGTGGTTTTAACTTGTGATTCTCTAGTGATTAGTGATTTAAGCATTTTGTTTTTTGGATGCTTCTTGGCCATTTGTATACTGTATTAATTTGTTCTTATGCTGCTAATAAAGATACACCCAAGACTGGGTAGCTTATAAAGAAAAAGTGGTTTAATTGACTCAGTTCCACATGACTGGGGAGGCCTCACAATCATGGCAGAAGGCAAAGGAGAAGCAAAGGCACATGTTACATGGAGGCAGGCAAGAGTGTGTGCAGGGGAACTCCGCTTTGTAAAATCATCAGAGCTCATAGGACTTATTCAGTATCATGAGAACAGCATGGGATAAACCTGCCCCCATGATTCAATTACCTCCCACCGGGTCTCTCCCATGATATGTGGAGATTATTCCAATTTAAGGTGAGATTTGGGTGGGGACACAGAGCCAAACCATATCATATATCTTCTTTTGAAAAATGTCTATTCATGTCCTTTGCCCACTTTTTGGTGGGTTTTTTTTGTTGTTGTTGTTGACTTTGAGTTCCTTAAAAATTCTGGACATTATTTCCCTATAGGATGCATAGTTTGCAAATATTTTCACCCATTCTGCAGATTATCTGTTCACTCTATTGATTATTTCTCTTGCTGTTCAGAAGCTTTCTAGTTTAATTAAGTCCTGTTTATCTATTTTTGTTTTTGTGCTTGTGCTTTTGATATCTTAGTCCTGAATTCTTTGCCTAGATCAATTCCAGAAGCATTTTCCCTAGGTTTTCTTCTAGTGTTTCTGTAGTTACAGGTCTTATATGTAAGTCTTTAATCTGCCTTGAGTTAACTTTTGTATTTGGTGAGAGATAGAGGTCTAGTTCCATTCTTCCGCATATGGCAGTTCAATTTCCCCAGTACTGTCTATTGAAAAGGATCCATATGACTATTTCTTGAATAAATGTTGAATGTGAATAGAGAGCATCAGATAGTAAAGCTGGTATGTGGCTTTACCATTTGTAAACAGATGGTGGACTGTCCATCTGGTGGTCTCAGAGGGTGGCGTCCTAGGTATTTACCTTGATGAAGTTAACAGAGCTGAGGGCACACTTCTAGACTTGTGTGCTCATGAACCCTTGGATGCAATTTCAGAGCTGGATAGATTCATTCTATTGCAAACCAACATGTTGATTGATTCATCTGTGCCTAGAAATCTAACCATCCTGTAAACTTGATGATGGCATCCTCTGGCCAGCATGCTTCTTCCTAGTTGGAGGCATGGTGTGTTTGATGGAGCATCAACTTAGACACGGAATTAGAATCCTAACTCTGCATCTTATGAACTGGGTGTGACATTAGGTAAATTACTTAACTTTCCCCAAGCCTCAAATTTCTCATCCGAAATGTGGAAATAATAACATTTCTCTTATAAACTTGCTGTGAGGAGTAAATAAAATAGTGTTTATGAATTACTTAGCATAGTCCCTGGGCATGTAATTTCTTAGTAAGTACTAATTTTTGTTGGTTAGATCCAGTTACAGGGGAAGCAAATTTACAGATATGTGGTTCATGAACAACAGATTTTCTGGATTATGGTCTTACACACATTAACCAGACTGATCTTTAAAAATCACAAACAAGAAACAAATCAAATTATTCCCCTGCTTAAACTCTCTGGAGGTTTCTTATTGCACTTAGAAACTCATTTTCATGATCCCTAGGCCAACACCTGTGGTTCCCACCCTTGGCTGGTGTGCATAGAATCTCCTGGAGAACTTTGAAAACTACTGGTGCCCAAATTGATACCTAGAGATTCCGAAGAGCCTGGTCTGTGTGGGGACTGGGCACTGTGACTTTTACGAGCTCTCTAGATGTTTCCAGTATGATCTTGCCCTGACCCCTCCCTCCTGTCTAACTGTGTTTCTTATTGGGCCTTCTCTCCTTCCCTGCTCCTATGACTGGGACCTCCCTTCTAATCTTTGAAGGCACTGAGGTCTTCCTTCAGGACCTAAAGCCTCTTCATTACTGAGCCAGGTGCTGCCACCCCTTCCATGTCAAGCTCACATTCCATCTTCGTTATGACTCTGGCCTCTGGTCAGAACCTGGGGTGCTCTTTCCCTTCAGGAAGCTGGGGCTTGGAGGCCCAGGACTTCACCATCAGAGTCTTTTGTTCCTGGTTGTAGTTGGAATCTCATGCATTTTCATGTAGAGATACACTGTTTGCAGGGCCCATCTTGTCTTCACAGTGAAGAGAGAAGTCTTAGCTCTTCAAAAGTCATGTTGCTTGCTGTTGGAGCCCCGATATGTGGCCCAGACTATGGTGAGGTGAGTGAGGCATTGCCCTGGTCATAAAATTTAAGGAGATCCGCCAAACTCATAGTCAAAATAAAGAATATTTTAATGCAGTATTTAAACAATCAAAATTAATGCAAAAAATCCATGATGAAAAAAATCAGAATTTAAGTCAATTCCGGGTCTATTTAGTGAATAAAGAGATATCAATAGGGACTGCTTTATTTTATTTTACTTTATTTTATTATTTTATTTTAAGATGGAAGTCTTGCTCTGTTGCCCAGGCTGGAGTGCATTGGCACAATCTTGGCTCACTGCAACCTCCACCTCCTGGGTTCAAGTGATTTTCCTGCCTCAGCCTCCCAAGTAGCTGGGATTACAAGTGCCTGCCACCACTCCTGGATAATTTTGTATTTTTAAAAGGGATGGGGTTTCACCATGTTGGCCAGGCTGGTCTTGAACTCCTGACCTCAAGTGATCCACCCGCCTTGGCCTCCCAAAGTGTTGGGATTACAGGCGTGAGCCAACACGCCCAGCCAGGGACTGTTTTTATATTTGTGGCTAAGGGGGATTTGAGGGATAATTTGAGTCTGTTCTGCTTTCTTGGGTTGTGTGTCTCAAATAATTCTCAAATATCACAAAATAAATTTTGTGATGAAAATATTTTATAGTAAAGCACACACGGCCATATCGTGGAAAGAAATGCCAACATTTTATGAAATTTTAAAATAAATCAAGCTCAACTACTGGAGAAGCTGAGGTAGGAGGATCGCTTGAGCCCGGGAGTTGGAGGTTACAGTGAGCTATGCATTCGAAAGCAGAACGGAATCAAATTATCCCTCGAATGCGCTACAGCCACAATATACAACAGTCATTAGTGATATCGCTTTATTCACTAGATAGATCCTGAATTGTCTCGCTCTGTCGCCCAGGCTGGAGTGCAGTGCGAGACCTTGTCTGTCAAACAAATAAATAAATAAATACAAAAAGAAATACAAACAAAAACAAGCTCAAGACTTTGAAGAAATGATACCCCGGATCTTTGAGACCAAGACTCCCGAGTTACACACATTTTCTTCTTTCTGCCACTAGGTGGAGGCAGTGGAGCGGGTTGAGAATCACTGTCATAAAGCTTATAATGAAAGAACATCAGAGTGCCAGACAGTGGAGTTGCTATAAAGTGCAGAGTAGCTACTCCTGTGCTATACTTGGTCGCGTATGAGAGGGAAGTGACTGGAAGGGAGGCTCGAAACAATGAGAAAAGCCCTAAGAATCAGGTCTGATGAACTTACATAAATGGCCTTGCACACAACTTTTCTGGCTGAACCTGCACTTCCCATAAGTCAAATGCAAATGTTGGAAGGAGTATCTTGCGAGGTTCTTTCTAGCTTGTACAGCCTGAGCTATTTTAAAGGAGAAAAGCTGACGAGCAATCGTCCTTGGAATTTGCAGTGCATAAACTTGACGAGCATAGGGCAGCAGTGCACACCCCTTTTAAGAAGTAACCTTCCAAATTTTCTACTGCCATGAGAGAGTTCTGATTCTACAAATAGGAGACAGTGTTTGGACCACTTAATAACAACCAACTCTAAAAGTAAATTTTCTTTTTATTAAACCTTTTAATTTTACATTTGTAAACAGAAAAGAAATCCTTATTGTGTTGGCTCTGGGCCATCACTTTCTTGGTTCAACTCCTTCCTCCTGACCACTGCTTCTAAGTCTCCTGTGCTGCTTTCTTCTCATCTCTTCGACCTCTACTTGTTGGGTTACCTGCCAGGGCCCAGTCTGCCTTCATTGATTTAACTCATTGCTTAGTAACCTCGCCCTGTTTCCCAAATTTGCATCTCCAGCCCGGACTATTTCTCTGAACTCCAGAATCATGCATATTCATCCACCTGTCCAAGGGATATTGCCAATTAGAGGTCTAGCAGGCATCTCAAATGTCTAATATGTTCAACTCTAAGCCCTGATTCCCGCCTGCCTTCCCCATCTCAGAAAATGTCCTTCCAAATTCTCTAGTTGGTCAGGTTCAAACACTTGCACCCACCTTGATTTCACGTTTCTCCCACGCCTCACATCCAATATGTTAACAAATTCTATTTTTTTCTACCTTTGAAA
The DNA here is from genome assembly GCF_006542625.1 of Nomascus leucogenys. Taxonomy (NCBI): domain Eukaryota; kingdom Metazoa; phylum Chordata; class Mammalia; order Primates; family Hylobatidae; genus Nomascus; species Nomascus leucogenys. The sequence goes on from NW_022096412.1 coordinate 57,858, forward strand.
CATGACCAGAATCTGACACTTTTCACCACAGTTGCCACTGAGCCTCTTGACTATTATCAAGAAAGGAGGTGTGTTCTGTTTTGTAAAGATTATTAAAAGATGTTAAATTGGGACTTTTTTTGTATTTGTTTTGTAAGGTATCTCAAAGGCCAAGAATAATATAATGGATATTGTGTTCTTTAATGGAACGATTCATTTTCTCTCCTCCTCCACTGCCTTTTGGGGGATGGTGGAGGTATTGGAGGATTTTCAGAATAAGAAACAATTTTATTGCTGTTCACCACATGTCAGGAGGGTATGGTGTGGTGGGCTTGGGAGTGGACAGTTTAAGCCTAGAACTTAGATACTAGGGTCCCTGTGCAGCACAAACCCTAATAGGTCTCGGTGAGTAACAGAATAGATAAAAGAGAGCTCAGTCTGGTCATAAATCCTTTGACCAGTTGCCATCCATTGCCATGAGAAATTCCCCAAGAAAACACCCACCTCTTTTTCAGGCAATTCTGTTTACTAGATTCTGGAGGATTCGTTATCATCGAAGAACTCTGCCTTCTAGTCAGATGGTGCATTAGTCAGAATTCTTTTTGCAAGTGACATAAGTCAGCTGTAACACATACAAGTAGAAAAGGAATTAGAAAAAGAAAAGTAGTTATACTAATGTGAAAGAAAAAATAAACCTCAGGACCCCAAAATCACTAAGCCAAAAGGGAAAGTCAAGCTGGGAACTGCATCGGGCAAACCTGCCTCCCATTTTATTCCTAAATAAGATAGCTACAAAGAAAAAAAAGCTACATACCTCCCTCACAATTTGCCCACAAGGGAATTCTTTGTGGACAAAGAAAGGACGGAGCTCAAAGTCATCCCTCTGTTCACTTCAGACAAACGCATATGCAATGCTTCTTCTGCTCTATTGTTTCAATAAGCCGGACTAAGGCGTAAATTACTATTTCTCTACCCGCCTTTCACATGTGAATTGTATATTCAGTGAAAGGCTGATCAGAGACTCAAAATAATGCAACCCCAGCAGGAAGCCTGCTTCCCTGCCTTGAGTTGTCACGCCTTCCCAGACTGAAGCGATGCACATCTTATACATATCGATTGATGTTTCTTGTCTCCCTAAAATGTATAACACCAAGCTGTGCCCCGACCCCCTTGGGCATATATCAGGGCCTCTAGAGGCTTTATCATGGGCTTGTCCTTAATCTTGGGAAGATAAGCTTGCTAAATTAATTGAGATCTGTCTCATACTTTGAGTTCGCACTAGGTTATTCACAAAGACACAAGGAAGGCATGGGGCTATGCAGGTGGAAAATGTACCTTTGATCATGTCACCAAACCAGTCCAGGGATACGCCCAAAACATGCTTGGCAGCGTGAGGCTGCAGTGTGCACTGATGACATTACTGCTTATGGACTTGGTCTCACTGCTCGTGAGTCATTTTCTTGATTACTTTTCTCAAATTTGGGTGAGGTGAATCTGTAGCTCCACAAGATGGTGTAGAGGGGGCAATGTGAAGCCATGTAACCTTATTGAACATCTTTTTGGAGTGTCCATTTTACTTGAATGTTTCATGGAAAAAAATTATATTAAAATTTATACACACATAAAAGTCACAAATTGTAATATTTACTATGATAAGAAAACATGATTTAAAAGATAAGCTTCAAACTGCACAAATAGCAGTGGGGGAGACAAAGATAGTTATTCACTTCCCTCTGCTGCTTATTGTGAACCATGAGAAGCCCCATCTTAAAGCGTCTGAAGAAATACACGGACTTATAATAGCAAATCTATGCATATATCTTATTTTAGCCTTTTCTGCTAGACTTTGGGTTGGAGAAGTGATGTGAGAAGGTGGAAAGAGCACAAAATTAGGAGTCAAAAGGCCTGGTTTTAGCCTCAGCTCTGCCATGAACTAAGTAAGTGACCCAGGTTAAGACATTTCTATCTGTGCCCTCTAAGATATTTCCTTACATCAAAGAATGCAATAGATAATTTCTAAGGTTCTTTTTGGCTTTTAATCTGTAAGTCATTGGAATGGAGATGTTAGGCGAGCATTCTTCTTTGGAGCTGTAGAACATTAGTTTGATCACCAGAAGGCACAGGATCCCGTGGTGATATAGGATTATAGGAAATGAACAAAACACAATCTTCTCTCATTCACTTCTCTCACAGTCTTCTCTCACTTCTCTCTCTCTTTTCTGTTTTGTGTATTTTTATTTTCCATAATAGGGTAGGTTATACCATTGCCCCAACTCTCATGGCCTAGCAGCAACAAATGCTTATGTCTTGCTCATGCTACGTTCTTCACAAGGGCCAGAAAGGTGCTCTGCTCCATGCAGTCACTCAAGGATCCAGGCAGACAGAGCCTCTACCATCTTGTATTTGCATCATTTGGAGCACATGGCCTCTTAAGTTGCTTCCATAGATAAAGGATAGACTGGAAAATTCCGTAAGATCTTTTTCCTGCGTCAGCCTGCAAGGGATGTATGTTACTTCCATGCCTATTTCATTGGCCATAACTGATTACATCTGTAAGGAGACTGGGACATACAGGTGAGCAAATGGAACATGTGGAATGTAATGTCTCTAAGATAAATATTTACAATTCACAAATGTACAAAGAATTTTATAGATGCATCCATAATTCACATTTTGTGTCATTATCACCATTTTCTCCTAAATTACATAAAACTTATATATTGACATGTGCTTCATATTTATCATTTATCACTGCCTGCTAATTTTCATCAGGAGCATCAATGGCTATTCAATATTCTATTATATTTATGTATCACAGTTTATAAATGTATTGACATTTAAGTGATACTTTATTATGGTTTTTTGCTATTATAACTTATTGAATTGATGAAATGACATACCTTTATTAACTGATTTTTCTAAGATTAATTTCTAGTTCCACGACACTTTCCACTTTGGATGGTAAAAAGGGAGATAACATTTCTACTTATATGCATAAATTAATTCTAGGTAGTGAATTTTAGTTATCTGGGAATAATTTTTAGATATGGCAACTCTCATTCATTTTGACAAGAAAAATCTAAAGCTCATAAACCCTGAATCCTATATGCTTACTCTCACAAAAATCTCTAATGTCCTGCTGGGATTTATCCACAGTTTAGATTAGACCTGGAATACATATGGTCATGCAACAATGATCTTAGAATGGGACTTTAACTTGGCTTTAGGAACTGAGGCTGAGAGTAATAGAATTGATTTTTTTTGTGTGTGTGAAGCTCCTATTATAATAATGAGAATACTTTGATTCACTCCGTTAAAGTCTTCCCCTGATTCATTGTGTACATACAGTGAAGGCTCAAGAAAGAGAAATTTTTAAATGGAAGCATTAGCCAGACAAGTTTGACCTCACAGTTTTACTAGGAGATATATCACCTAGTTTTGGTTCTATTTCTAACATCTTCACGTTGTGAAAAGACTCTTGGGAACCTGGTTAAATTCCAAAGAATGCTGCAATGGGAGGTTGGCCCTTATGAATTATTTAATATCTTGAGCTGCCTTCGGAAAATGTTGCTGAGCAGGCGTTGAAGAGTATCAGTAAAATTTATTGAGAATTTGTTTATTATGATTAACACAGGTAAAAGCCAGTATATTACTGATTAACATAGGTAAAAGGCAGTTAAGAAATTGGGAATGCTTTCTCTTCTGCTTTCTGCTATGATGCACAAGGTGTTTCACATTTATGCCCCTAGGAAAATTACTAGGCAGTCCTTGAGTACCAGTCTCTGCTAGCTGCACTTTTACTTGCTGTTTCTTGTTGAGGCTTGTCTTAATGATGCTTTGGGGGGTTCCAGAACTTAATTCTATATGTTAATGTGATATGCAGCCATATATGTTATGGAGCTCCAGAGATGCCCATAGTCAAAAATAACTCCTTTCAATTGCCCTCCTGACTCTCACCCTAGGTAATGCAATGTTAACTGCTCCTCACCAAGGTATTCCCAAGTCATTTTCTTATGAGATCCAAAGTTTTATTTTCATTTTCATACCAGGAAATTTCATGCAATTTAAATATCCATGAGGTTTATTTAATGATAAAGGCTATTTGAAGATACAATTTTGAAAGCGTATTATTTATTTTTTTGATGGTGGGAGAGTTGAAGGTGGATGAATAGATGTTTGTTTTCTAATGTAAATTGTAAGAGCATGTATAGCTTTCAGGTCTCTGTAGAATTCGTCTAACAAAGTTGTTTTTGTCAGTATTATTTAAATAACATAAATCTCTGGATAATTTTACACAATTGTATTTAGAATATTATTAAAAAGAAACATTAACAACTGTTCTCTCTAGAGGCACGTATATTAAAGGCTAAAAGAATAATTTTATATCTAGCAAAATTATGAGCAATGTATCAAAATAACTTAAAACTTAGCTTGAATAGACAAAATATAATTTCGGTATGGTTTAATGTATTTGCTTCTTCCCTCCTTTTCATTTTGGTGAGGTGATTTAAGATGTCTTAAAGACCCTGGAATGACAAATGTATCTAAGTGTTATGAATAAAATTTGAAGCCATGAAAAAAAAATTACTAGGCAGTTCTAGTCATTAGATCTTTTAGCAGTTTGTAGTTTTAGAGCTTCTAAGTTGACTTCTGTCTTTTCTATTCATACAATTACACATTCTGTGATGGTATTTTTGGCTCTTGATTTACATTGGATACTTTCACAACCTACTGCTCATGAAATTTGCTTTTGTACTCGCTGATTGTTTTTGCATAGGCCCCTCCAGGCCACGACCAGCTGTTCGGATTTTATAAACGGGGCCTTTGCATTGTGAACTGAGCTACAACAGGCAGGCAGGGGCAGCAAGATGGTGTCGCAGACCCAAGTCTTCATTTCCCTGTTGCTCTGGATCTCTGGTGAGGAACTAAAAAGTGCCACAGTCTTTTCAGAGTAATATCTGTGTAGAAATAAAAAAAAAATTAAGATATAGTTGGAAATAATGACTATTTCCAATATGGATCCAATTATGTGCTGACTTATAATACTACTAGAAAGCAAATTTAAATGACATATTTCAATTATATCTGAGACAGTGTATAAGTTTATGTATAATCATTGTCCATTACTGACTACAGGTGCCTATGGGGACATCGTGATGACCCAGTCTCCAGACTCCCTGGCTGTGTCTCTGGGCGAGAGGGTCACCGTCAACTGCAAGTCCAGCCAGAGTGTTTTATACAGCTCCAACAATAAGAACTACTTAAACTGGTACCAGCAGAAACCAGGACAGGCTCCTAAGCTGCTCATTTACTGGGCATCTACCAGGGAATCCGGGGTCCCTGACCGATTCAGTGGCAGCGGGTCTGGGACAGATTTCACTCTCACCATCAGCAGCCTGCAGGCTGAAGATGTGGCAGTTTATTACTGTCAGCAGTCCTATAGTACTCCTCCCACAGTGCTTCAGCCTCGAACACAAACCTCCTCCCCGTGCGTTGGGTCAGTAGGTCTTTGCTGCAGCAGCTGCTTCCTCTGCACACAGCCCCAAACATGTATGCTTCCTCTGTGTGTTGAGGAGGTCACTCTCTTGATTTATTCGTTGGAGGGTTTGCAGGGCCCAGGATAAAATCAAGAGATTTAACTTTTGCTGGATCTCTTTTTGTAGAAGATTAGATCCCTTAGAGACATTGTCAGGAGTTTTTGTGTTACAGGAACCTGCATGTTTCACGTGGACACATCACATGACCGAGCCAAATAGATTTATCTTTACTCTCCAGAACAGGGTCCACTGAGTTTTACACACAGATGGGTCAATTCTTTCCTCTATGTGCCTCCTTGACTCTGGAAAGTTTCTACTTGGATTCCTAATTCTCTTTTTTCTTTCTTCATCTGCAATCCCTCCCACTATTAAACCTTGATCCTTCCCATTCATAGCCTCCCACATAGAAGGTAGTGTCCCTCTTTAGCTTTTTCCTTCCAGAGACCCTGTTTTCTAACAAAACCCATCTGGTCGATGTTGCTGAAAATTCTTACTCACTCCACCCCCTTTTGTTCTGCCCTTTTCCCCCCTCAGTTTCTTTCCATCATATTAATACTTTCATAGGCAATTTTCTAATTCTTTATTACTCTAGAAATATGTGACAGCATTTCTCATTGCCTTTTACAATAGTTTGCCAACTTCTTATTTATCATTTTTCTATTTTTAATTATCATGGTATGCAGTAGAAAGATTATATATATACATATATACATATATATACACTCACACATATATATATATTTATGGGGTACCTGAGATGTTTAGATACAGGCATGCAATGTGTGATAATCACATCATGGAGAATGGGGTCTCCCGCCCCTTAAACATTTACCCTTTGTGTTACAAACAATCCAATTATACTTTTTTAGTTATTTAAAAATGTGTAGTTAAGTTATTATTGACTAAAGTCACCCTGTTGTACTAGCAAATAGTAGGACTTATTCATTCTTTCTAAGTATTTTTTGTATGGATTAACTATCCCCACTTTCCCCCTACTCCCCACCCCCGCCCACTACTCTTCTCAGCCTCTGGTCGCTATCCTTCTAGTCTCTATGTTCGTGAATTCTATTGTTTTCATTTTTAGACTCTGCAAATATATGAGAATAAATGATGTTTGTCTTCCTGTACTTGGCTTATTTCACTAAACGTAATGACGTTAGTTCCATCCATATTGTTGCAAATGACAGGATCTCATTCTATTTTATGGCTGCATAGTACTCCATTGTGTTTATGTACTACATTTTCTTTTTCTGTTCATCTGTTGATGGACATTTAGGTTGCTTCCAAATCTTAGCTATTGTGAACGGTGCTGCAACAAATATGGGAGAGCAGATATCTCTTTGATATACTGATTTCCCTTGTTTTGGGTATATACCCAGCAGTGGAATCACTGAATGATATGGTAGCTCTATTTTTAGCTTTTTGAGGAACCTCCAAACTGTTCTCCATAGTGGATGTACTAATTTACATTCTCACCAACAGTGTACAAGGATTCGTTTTTCTCCACATTCTTGCCAGCTTTTGTTATTGCCTGTCTTTTGAATATAAGCCATTTTAACTGGGGCGAAATGATATCTCATTGTAGTTTTGATTTGCATTTCTCTAATGATCAATGATGCTGAGCACCTTTTAATATGCCTGCTTGTCATTTGTTTGTCTTCTTTTGAGAAACGTCTATTCAAATCTTGTGCCTATTTTTGATCGGATTATTAGACGTTTTCCTATAGAGTTGTTTTAGCTCCTTATACATATTATGGTTCTTAATCCCTTGTCAGATGGATAGTTCATAAATTTTTTCTCCTATTCTGTGGTTGCCCCTGCACTTTTTTGATTGCTTCCTTTGCTGTATAGAAGCTTTTAAACTTAATGTGATCCCATTTGTCAATTTTTGCTTTGCCTGTGCTAGGGGGGTATTACTCGTGAAATCTTTGCCCAGACTGATGTCATGGAGAGTTTCCCAAATGTTTTCTTGTAGTAGTTTCATAGTATGAGGCCTTAGATTTGTCTTTAATCCATCTTGATTTGCTTTTTCTATATGGTGAGAGATTGAAGTCTAGTTTCATTCTCTTGCATATGGATAGCCAATTTTCCCAGCATTATTTATTGAAGAGATTCTTTTCCCTAGTGTAAATTGATGACATCTTTGTTGAAAATGAATTGACTGCAGGTATGTGGATTTGTATTTCAGGGTTATCTATTCTTTCCTTTGGTCTATATGTCTCTTTTTTATGCCAGTGCCACCCTGTTTTGGTTACTATAGCTCTGAGTATAATTTGAAGTCAGGTAACGCAATTCTTTCAGTTTTGTTCTTTTTGCTTAAGATAGGTTTGGCTATTGTGGGTCTTTTGTGGTTTAATATAAATTTAAGGATGGTTTTTTCTATTTCTGTGAGAAATGTCATTGGCATTTTGATAGGGATTGCATTGAATCTGTAGATTGCTTTGGGTACTATGGAAATTTCAACAATGCTGATTTTTCCAGTCCATGAGCATGAAATATCTTTCCATTTTTTGGTGTCCTTTTCAATTTCTTTCGTCAGTATTTTATAGTTTCCATTATAAAGATCTTTCACTTGTTTGGTTAATTCTTATGTATGTAAGTGTGGTTACTGTAAATGGGATTAGTTTTAATTTTTTGTCAGAGTGTTCATTGTTGGCATATAGAAATACTGTTGTTTTTTGTATGTTGATTTTGTATCCTCTAACTTTACTGAACTGGTTTATCAGTTCTAAGAGTTTTTGAGTGGAGTCCTTAGGTTTTTCAAAATATAAGATCATATAATCAGCTAACAAGAATAATTTGACTTCTTCCATTGAATTTTTGATATCTTTAATTTCTTTCTTTTGTCTGACTGCTCTAGCTAGGACTTCCAGCACCATGCTGAATAAGAGTGGTGAAAGTGGGCATCCTTGTCATGTTCCAGATCTCTCAGGAAAGGCTTTCACTTTTCCCCCATTCAGTGTGTCTGTTATATATAGTTTTTATTATGTTAAGATATGTTTCTTCTACATCCAGTTTATTAAGCGGTTTTTATTTATTTATTTATTTTTGTTTGTTTGTTTTTTACACATCACTTCTATTGGCCATTCCTAGCTCCAAGAGGGTCTGTGTTGATGTTGTTATTGTTTTCTAATAAGGAAAAAGAGGAAAACTGAGGTTAGGAGACAATTAGCCACCTGTGCACAGGGTCAGACATGACATCAAATGATCACTGATGCAGCTCTGGTGATAGGCCTCTCTGAAAAATCACCAAACTTAACGCCAAATCCTAAGGACTCCATACCTAAAACCCCCTAAAATGAGATCAATGAAAATGAGCAGTGGGCAAAATTGGGACCCGTGAGAATGTATCCAGTAGGATCATGATCAGTCAAGAAAATGGGTTTAACTTGGCTTTCCTGGTTTATTATTATTAATTTCTTGGTTTATTATTATTATACTTTAAGTTCTGGGATACATGTGCAGAATGTGCAGGTTTGTTACATAGGTATACACATGCCATGGTGGTTTGCTGCACCCATCAACCCATCATCTACATTAGGTATTTCTCCTAATGCTATCCCTCCCCTAGCCCCCCTCTCCCCCGACAGGCCCTGATATGTGATATTCCCCTACCTGTGTCCATGTATTTTCATTGTTCAACTCCTACTTATAAGTGAGAACATGCAGTGTTTGGTTTTCTGTTCCTGTGTTAGTTTGCTGAGAATGATGGTTTCCAGCTTCATCCATGTCCCCACAAAGGACATGAACTCATGTTTTTATGGCTGCATAGTATTCCATGGTGTATATGTGCCACATTTTCTTTATCCAGTCTATCATTGATGGGCATTTGGGTTGGTTCCAAGTCTTTGCTATTGTGAATAGTGCCGCAATAAACATACGTGTGCATGTGTTTTATAGTAGAATGATTTATAATCCTTTGGGTATATACCCAGTAATGGGATTGCTGGGTCAAATGGTATTTCTGGTTCTAGATTCTTGAGGAATTGCCACACTGTCTTCCACAATTGTTGAACTAATTTACACCTACCAAAACAGATATACAGACCAAAGGAACAGAACAGAGGCCTCAGAAATAATGCCACACATCTACAACCATCTGATCTTTGACAAAACTGGCAAAAACAAGCAATAAAGGAAGGATTCCCTATTTAATAAATGGTGTTGGGAAAACTGGCTAGCCATATGCAGAAAACTGAAACTGGATCCCTTCCTTACACCTTATACAAAAATTAACTCAAGATAGATTGAAGACTTAAATGTAAGCCCTAAAACCATAAAAACCCTAGAAGAAAACGTAGGCAATACCATTCAGGACATAGGCATGGGCAAAGACTTCTTTGGCATTTTTTCAATAGAGTAGCACTGGTAAGTATCTGTCTGGTTTTTTTTTTTTTTCAACTGTTATTTCCTTCTGCCCTATTTTTTTCTCTCTCTGCGACTTCAAATATTTGTAAATTAATTACTGAGAAAATAATAATAGTAATAATAATAATTATTATTATTTGAGACTGGGTCTCACTCAGTCACCTAGGCTGGAGTGCAGTGGTGCAATCTCGGTTCACTGCAACTTCTGACTCATGGGTTCAAGCAATTCTCCTGCCTCATCCTCCTGAGTAGCTAGGTCTACAGGTGTACACCACCAAGCCTGGCTAATTTTTGTATTTTTAGTAGAGACAGAGTTTTACCATGTTGGCCAGGCTGGTCTCAAACTCCTGACCTCAAGTGATCTGCCCACCTTGGCCTCCCAAAGTGCTAGGATTACAGGCATGAGCCACTGCACCCAGCTGAGATAACGATTTTTTAATCAAATAATTAAGTTTTCTTTCTGTTCCCTATATATTGATGTATGTTATATATTGTCATTGAAATTTTGATTGTACTCACCGTGGGATATCTTACTTTGGAATAGGCAGCATTTCAAATACAATTTATTTCCTTTGGCAGAAGGAGGATTATTTTGTTGTGAATTCAAACCTTCATTAACTTTAGTGTAACATAATACCATAAGTGATGTCTCCTGTCATTAAATCACAAATAGTATTAGGAATGAGAGGCTGAGGCAGGAGAATCGCTTGAGCTCACAGGTTTGAGGCCAGTTTGAGTGACATAGTGAGACCCCTTGTGGAAAAAAAGAGAAAATTTTAAATGCGGTATATTTAAAACATATTTCTAGACATTTATTACTGGTATATGGAAATCATGTTTATTATCTAATATTATAAACTCTGACATGATCACTGTCATTTCTTTAGTTTTTATAAATTTTCAGCATTTGTGTGATTATGTCATATGTATTTATTGATTGACATAGACCTTAATGTCTTAAAATATAATACAGAAGTGGACATCAGTATATTATAATTTAATTAAAAAATGAAAGAACTTCCACTTAGAAGAACACCATAGCTGTTGCTATAAATGCAGAAATAAACAAAAAGTTAACTAAAAATTCATGTGTATGATGACATTGGAGAGCTACAGAAGACACGAAGATTAGATGACCTAAAATTCTAGGGAAGAAATAGACCTCTGTAGGTGAGGTAAATCTGAGCTCTCATTTAGTTCTTTTTTTGTGTGTGTGGTTTCCATGGAATCTATTTAATTAGAACTGCAGAAGTTTCTAGAAAAACACATTTTTAACCAAGGACTGCAGGTGATTCTAAGTTTTGAGTAAAAGCGTGGTTGGGGGAAAAAATTTTCTGCTTTATTGTGTGCCCGAGTACATACATGATAAGACTAAAAGCCATGGAATGGAATAAAACATTGCTTTATATAATGTATTAGTAGATACCTAAATACAATATAGTCTTAAAAATGAAGTCATATGTATATAGTTGTATTCCTAAGTATGCTAGTCCTCCCTCATCCAGAAATCCCCTTTCTGTGGTTTCAGTTACCTACAGTCAACCACAGTCTAAAACACATGAGTACTGTACAAGAAGATATTTTGAGAGCAAGAGACCAACCAAGTTCACATAACTTTTCATGTTAGATCTTAGTGATGCAAATTAGATCTTACTGATACAAATGAGACATTGAGTTAAGTCTTTCTCTCAGTCTGACCCTTAGAATTTTCTTTTGTAAAATTTTAAAATGCATCAAGTAATACTCACATATGTAACCCCTGACCCCTGAGCCATCACTGACACAGATGGTACCAGGACCACTGTGCACAGACAGGCTTTCGACTTGGAGTAGTAGATACAAGTTTGCTGTATTTGCAGCCTCCACTTGAGGGCTTGAATGTTCCCTGGCCTGGCTACACTGATAGCACAACTGGCTTTGACTCTGTCCCCAATTCCCCTTCCTCCCTATCCCCTATGGAAATCACAGTAATTCTCCAGGTGATATCCTGGGGATGTCCTTGGGATATTCTTGGTCTTCATCCTGCCTTAGAGAAAACTGATCCTCAGGGGCCTCACCTGATCCAGGGTTTTAGGTTTATCCTGACCCAGACTCTAATTCCAGGGTGATCCTCTTGAGTTGGAGGAAGAAATGGTGATTTTTAAAAGATAATCATCTGTGGGATCAGTAGTCAGAGGCTTCATGCTGATGAGCTGTGGGAAATAAGATCAAATGGCAGCAAAAGGGTGGAATATGGAAGTTTCCAAAATAAGAATAAAGTATAGCCCATTTGGTTCACTGGAAATTAAAGAGACCCATGGCCTTGGAAAATGATGTATGTGAGAGTTACACACCCTTCAAAGAAACATGGTGTTACCTTTGTGTATCTGCAATTGAATAGCTTGGTCATATAATGGTAATAAGAATGGCAGCAAAATGCCCAGTCATTGCCCAATGGGCTCATGAACAAAGTGATCGCAGTAGCAGGGATGGAGCTTATGCATGTCCTCAGTAAAATGGACTTTCACTCCCTACAACTGATCTGGCTATGGCCACAGCTGAGTGTCCAATCTGTCAGATGCCAAGACCTACACTAATTCTCTAATATGGCACCATTCCCCTGGGTGACAAGCAGCCACCCGGTGGCAGGTTGATTACATTAGACCACTTCCATCATGTAAGAAACAGCATTTCATTCCTACTAAAATAGATGCCTACGCTGGATATGAATTTACCTTCCCTGAACAGAGTGCTTTTGCCTGAACTATGATCCATAAACGTACAGAAAGACAATAGTCCTAAGCAAGTTTATATTCTCTGGACACAGTTTTTAGCTGCTGCAATCAAACATGATTTAATTAAACTTACCATGGGTAAGTGGCTTCTCTTGCTTAGCTAACAAATGTGCTGCATTTAATTAAACTTACCATGGGTAAGTGGCTTCTCTTGCTTAGCTAACAAATGTGCCGCTCAAAAACTTAGTTTTGTGGCAGCCTCATTTTCATTTTTTAATTTTGTGAATGAATTCTCCTATGAACAGCTATTGTGTTTTAAATTTTCTAATTTTTAAAAATCATGAATAGGTATTGGATTTTGACAAATGCTTTTTCTGCACATAATGTTATAATCATGTGAAATTTCTTTCCTCTCAATCTGTGTATCTTTAATTTCCATTATTTGTCTTATTATATTGGCAGAACTTGTAGTACTATGTGGAAAAGGAAAAAGAGGGAACATCCTTTCCACATCTTAGCAGGAAAGCTTCTAATTTCTCACCATTAAATATGGTGTTATATGGAGATTTTTGTAGATGAACTTCATGACTTGCATCTACAAAAGGAAGTTCTCTTCTATTCTCAGTTTACTGAGATCTTTTTCTTTATAATTAATGAGTATGGGATTTCTTTAGATTCTTTTTCTGCATCTATCGATATGATCACGTATTTCTTCTTAATCTGTTAATATGATGGATTACATTAATTGGTTTATTAATGTTAAACCAGCCTTGCAGATGTGGAATAAATCCCAGCTGGTTGTAGTATATAATTCTTTTTAGGTATTGTTGGGTTCAATTTACTAATATTTTGTTGAGGAATATTGCATCTATTTTCATGAGCAATATTGGTCTGTAGATTTTTTTGGTAATTTCTTTTTTTTGGTTTGGCATTCTGATTATGCTGGTCTCATAGAAACAGGAAGTATTCTCTCTTGCTTTTCTCTTCTGGAATATATTGTAGAGAATTGGTATAATTTCTTCCTTAAATATTAGACAGAATTCACCCATAAACCCATCTAGGCCTGGTGGGTTTTGAAAGCTTATTAATTATTGATTCCACTTCTTTAATAGATATAGGTCTTTTCTGATTTTACTATTTCTTCAGTGTGAGCTTTGGTAGATTGTATTTTTCAAAAAGTTCGTTTATTTCATCTAGGTTATCAAGTATGTGGGCACAGAGTTATCTATAGTATTTCTTTACTATTTTTTTAGCATACACAAAATCTATAATTTTGTCATCTTTTTAATTCCTTGATACTTTTCCTTGCTCTGAAGCCTGGTCTGTCTGAAATTATTCTGGTTTTCTTTTGATAAGTGTTAGCATGGTATATCTTTCTCCATCCCTTTACTTTTAATCTATATGTCTTTATATTTACAATGGATTTCTTGTAGACTACATATAGTTGGGTGTTTTTTGTAATGTGTGCTGACAATCTCTTTTAATTGGTGTAACAACCCACTGATGTCTAAAGTGATTATTAGTACATTTGGATTGATGAATACTGTTTGTTATTATTTTGTATTTGGTGCCCTGATTCTTTTTGCTCATTTGTCTCCACACTTTTTTTCTGCCTTTTGTGATTTCATTTGAGCATTTTGTATGATTCCATTTTCTTTCTTTTCTTAGCATATCAGTGATGGTGATCCTTTTTTTTTTACTTTTTAAGTAGTTGTACTAGGGATTGCAATAAATGTACAATTAATCCAAGTCAGCTTTTATTTACTTTTTTATGCTAATTTTTTTATTAGAATGAAAACTATACATAAACACATTATATAGAGAAAAGTTTTTATATATATTCCTATGTGTAGATTATACAAGTGATGTTTGAATACTTTCTTGTTACTAAGAAACCACAACGAAATATTTAGATTAAAAAGTAAAAGCCACTCTTCATACATCACTAGTGGTCTTTCTACTGTTCCAGTGATTTAATAAAATAATTTTTAATTGTTTTTCCAAAATACTTTATTATTAAATAATAATTTTTCATATTTATGGGGTACCTGTGATATTTGATATATACGTGTGTGATAAAATGTGTAATAAACAAATCAAGTGTGTAATAAACAAATCAACATATTTGGGATACCCATCACTTCAAGCATTCATAATTTCTATGTGTTGAGAATATTCAAAATCTTCTTTTTTAGCTATTTTTAAATGTACAATGTTATTGATAGCTATTGTCATCCTATGATGCTATCAAAAACTTATGCCTTTTCTCTAACTGCATGTCTGTACCCATCAACCAGCCTCTCTTTATTCCCCCCTTCCCAGCTTCTGGTAACTATTCTACTCTCTAGCTCCATAAGATCCACTACTTTAGCTCTTACATATGAGTGAGAACATGAAATATTTGTCTTTCTGTGTCTGGCTTATTTCTAAGTCCACTTTTAATTAACATTAAATGTTTCATGGGTAGTGCAAATATGTTATGATGAAATATTTCTAATCCCCATCTCCTGTTCCCTGCATCATGATTGTCACTTATTCCACTTATTGATACCTCACTCCCCCCATCCTTGTTTGCATGGTTTCTGAGGAGGAGTAGTGTGGAATTCTTATCTTTGCTCGTCTACAGGTAATGTGATCTTTTTCTTTGGTTTCTTTCAAGACATTGTTTTTGTTTTTTTTTTTTTCTGAAGTTTGCATCTGACATGCCCAGGTGTAGTTTTTTGTTGTTGCTTTTTGTTGCAAGGCAACGTTTATCTTTGCTTGGTGTTCTCTGAGCTTTCTGGATCTGTGATTTGGTATCTGACATTAATTTTGGGGCTTTCTCAGTTGTTGCTCCAAATATTGTTTTTTCTGAATACTTTTTACATTATATAAAATTAAATTAAACATTCTTCAATTAGTGAGTTGTTTACAGTTGAGGGCTGTATTTAGAAAAGTTTTAGAAACATTCCTGTACATGTCCATTTTTGGACTTGTGGAACCACTTCTCTTAGGTATATTCCTAGGAATGAAAGTGCTGAGTGGTAGGGTTGGCATAGGTTTGTCTTTAGTAAACCTATGAATAATGATGCTGGGTGACTTCTCATATGTTTATTTTTTACTGGCTATTTGGGTAACTTGTTTCTTGAGATATGCTTGTTTAAATATTGCAATTAATCCAAATCATTTTTCACTTTTTTAAGCTAAACTTTTTATTAGAATGAAAGCCGGTAATAAAGCCTATATACGTAGTCCCAAGATGTGCTTCTTCAAATCATGCATTTGAAACTACGCATTTAAACAAGCACGTCTCAAGACTATGTGTATAGCTTTTTTAAAGTTCTTTATATATAGTGTATATAGTCATTTTTTGAGTTCTTTGCATATTCTGATAACATTTTTGTTATAAATATGCATTAAAATATCTTCTCCCCTTTTTCAATGTGTCTACTTACCTTATTAATGTTCTCAGCATATCACTTTCAAAAAATGATCCTTTGGGGATTTTAACTGGATTGCATGGATTCTACATGTCAGTTTTCAGGAATTTTAAATTATAACAGTATTGGGTATTCTGCTCGGTGAACATGCAAAAAATCTCTATTTACTGAAATCTTCTTTAATTGACAGTAGATATTTTATACATTGACATCATATCCAAAGACTTGGTTAAGTTGTTGTTTTTACTGGTTTATTTGTAGATTGCCTAAGAATTTAGGCACACAATGTACTATTAGCAATAAAGATATATTTCTATCTTTCCAAAATTGTACCTTTTACTTCTTTGTGTTGCTTTATTGTATTTTCTAAGACCTTCAGTAAAATTTTGAATAGAAATGGTGCTAGTGGATATCTATGTGTTTTTTTTTCTAATCCGGTTGATAAAATATTCAATAATGTATGACTGAGTGTGATGGTTTACAGTAGAATATTTGTAGGTACTTCATTAGACTAAGGAATTTCTCCTTTGTTTTTGACTTACTGAGAATTTTTACTATGAATAGCTGTTGAGTGTTTTAAAATGATTTTAGCATCTATTGAGATATTCATATAGTTTTTCTTTGGTATTCTGTCACCATGATGAATTATATAGCTTCGTCTTTTTACATTAAAGTAACCTTGCATTCCTGGAATATATTCTTCTTGGTCATAATGAATTAGCATACATACATATAGATTACACATAGATATAATATTGATTATATAATATATATAGACGCAGTCTTCAGCCACCCTGTTTTTGTCTCCAGGGGAAAAAGCCACTGTCACCTGCAGGGCCAGAGTGTTAGCAGCTGCTTAGCCTGGTACCAGCAGAAACCATGCATAGTCCTGTGGATGGATTTAATTTTCTCTCTTTTTAAAAATAATTTTAATGTCCATGTTCATGAGAAATATTGGTGTTTAATTTCATATTTGTAATGTTCCTATCACTTTTTGGTGTTGAGATTACCCTGAGATGATATAATAATTTTGGAAGTATTTTCCCTTTTCTATTATCTTGAAAGTTCATTTAATTTTGATATGGTATCTTACTTAACCACTTGGTTAAGTTACTTAAACACTTGGTTAAGTAACTTAACTACTTGGTATAATTAACCAGTCCACCATATATGAGACAGGAGTTTATTCCACATTCATCATTACTGTGTCAAAAAAGTTGCCATAAAAATTTAATATCCTCCTTTTACATTTTTACTTTCATAGTCACTGTAATGATTTCCCTCTTTTCCTTTCTGATAATATATTTTGTGCCTTTTTCTCTCTCCCCTTATTTTGTCCCCCTTCTTGGATAGCCATAGGCTTCAATTCCTTTTTGGTGGCTGTTTGATGCTGTGATATGTTGGTTACTCTGAGTATGAGACTATTCACAGTTTTCATATGTAACAATTTGGAAACTGCTATGACATCAGCCTCCCTTTCATCAAACTGTGATCTGTTCAAGCACCATCTCCCAATCAATGCACAGTTTCTCTGCTTGTTACTGAAACAATTCAGATAAGTACTACAGGATTTCAGTTTACATTTGGAATGTACCCTCTACAACTTGGAGGGAGTAAAGAAGATAAAATGATTAATAGGTATAAAGTGGGTTTGAATAAGAAACCTTCTCTCTCAAGAAGGAAAGCATAGTCATTTCAGTTTAAACTAGCCTGGTAATTCTTCCGGAAGTGAGCCTAGTTTAATATCTCTCCATCATCATAAAAGTGTGGCACCTAACCAAATCTATGAAACCCGCCAGCTCTCTATGTTCACAACTGTAACTGCTGTTATTATAGTCCTTTCCTCTACATTGCAATCTTACCTGGTATGTTACTCAAAGCAACACTTAGGAAAAAAAATTCCAAATAAAGCTAACAAGACTTCTCTAAGTAAGGGATATGTAAACTAGCTTGATTGTGGTAATCATTTCACAATGTATGTGTGTATTGAAGTTGTACACCTTAAATATGTATATTTACTTCTCTAGAGGTGTCTGGACCGTCATTTCTCCATCTCTAGAGAGAGTTATGGGTATGAAGAAGAGCAGAGCTTATAAATCTTCCAGGCGCTTTTACTCTCACTGTCTTCAACAACAACAACAGCCACGATCACACAAGTATTCTGCCTTTGACACAATTGACACAATTGACACAATTGACACAATTGTGGTTGTCCTTGTACCCATAGTGCTGGGCCTAATTGGGTGTTGCTCTTTGCTAATTCTTACAGAGAATGAGAAGTGAGGTGGCTTCAGGGACCTCAGGAAAAAAAAAAAGCCAGGTAGTAAAGGAAAGAATAATGTGAAATATAAATTTCTGGGCAACTCCTTATTTTGTCTGTTTCAACCATGCACCGAAGGAGATGTCTGAATGTTTTGGTGTCAGAAAGAGAGATGGGACCTCTCAACATGCTTGTACTAAATACCACCTAGTTGAGTCCAGGTAAATAGTATGGTGAGAAGAAGCAAGGGTTAAATTTTTTGACCACAGTGGAGGATTTCTACCCTCAGGCTGAGCCGGTGGCCTTTTCTAGCCTGACCACTTGGGCAGGGGCTGCTCAGTGCAGAGAAGAGGAGGCAGGTGGTCTCTGCAGCTGGAAGCCCAGCACTTGCCCCAGCTGCTTTGCATGTCCGTCCCAGCTGCCCTGCCCTGCTATCATATTAATGCCTGGATCAGAGCTCCGGGAAGAGCTGCTAGGTTAGTACCCAGAGGGAACCATGGAAGCCCCAGCTCAGCTTCTCTGCCTTCTGCTACTCTGGCTCCCAGGAGAGGGGAACATGTGATGGTTCTGCAATGTTGGTTAAACTCTCTCAATGTTGTGGGGTCCTAGGACCTGGGACCTCTGCTCAACAAGCACAAGAATTAAAGCTCAATGTAGATTAGTGGTCCTGGATGTACTGGGAAGACAGTGGGTTTGATCTAGATTACATGAGTGACTGTTCCATTTTATTCCAATCTCAGGTACCACCGGACAAATTATATTGACACAGTCTCCAGCCACCCTGTCTTTGTCTCCAGGGGAAAGAGCCACTATCTCCTGCAGAGCCAGTCAGAGTGTTAGCAACTACTTAGCCTGGTACCAGCAGAAACCTGGGCAGGCTCCCACGCTCCTTATCTATAGTGCATCCACCAGGGCCACTGGCATCCCAGACAGGTTCAGTGGCAGTGTGTCTGGGACAGAGTTCACTGTCACCATCAGCAGCCTGGAGCCTGAAGATGTTGGAGTTTATCACTGCTTTCAGCATAATAATGGGTGTCCTACAGTGATTCAACATGAAACAAAAACCTCCGGGAAACCATCCGTGTGTTTTGCTTACATCAGCTGTTTCCTTTATAGGCAGCTGCCATAGTGGCTGCTCAGTTTCAGCATTTCTGCCTCTATTTGGAAATTTTAGGGCTCTAAAACGTTACTCCATGATGAGATTTGGGCTCTGATTTCCAGAGTTTTTCTCAGACTTAGTTACACAGGTAGTTTCAGGAACCATTTCACTTCCAGTGGTATTAGATCAGACTTATATGAGTCAATGTCTTTAAAGATATACCTGGTCATGCCCAGTGCAATAAGGCAACAACAACAACAACAGCAAAGAACGAGAATTAGAATGAAAGAATTAAAACTATCACAATTGGCAAGTTAAAGAATTGTGTGCAAGAAACTTCAAAAGAATATACAGAGAAAGTACTAGGGTTAATAAGGGAAATAGCAAGTCATTGGATTCAGCTTCAATACAGAAATATCAATTTGGCTTCTATCTAACTGTGACAAATGATGAAAAATGATGAAGCATCATTTATGATTGCATAAAAACATTAAATATTTAGGAAAGAATAAAAAAGTGTAAAATTTCTACACTGAAATATCCAGAATACATCAATGGAATAGAAGAAAACCTAAGGAAATGGAGAGTATATACGTCCAAGGATTGAAAGTTTTAGTATTATATGGATGTTAAGTCTTCACAAATTGATATGTTAATTCATTATAATTGAAATCAAAATTCTAAGAATTTTGTAATGGAAACGTATAAGCTGATTTTAAATTTTTTATGGGAATGTAAAGAGCATAGAACAAGCACAGCAGTCCTGAAGAAGCACTGGAATAAAGTTTACGGTGCTCCATGCCAGGAATGTGCTACTGGTGTAAGTTCAGCCAAATTGTCCCGTGGAACAGAAGAGAATGTTCAGAGACACATCCACCCACATACCGTTTACTCTTTAATTCCAAAGGTGATGCTGCAGAAACTGTATGGACAGGACCTCTTTACAGAAAAGATCTAGGTCAATTATATACATGAATGGGCAGCTAGGATATAACACGTGCTCAGCATCACAAACCACCAGAGAGTGACGATCTCAGCAAGCAAGCTACTGCTAAATCATAAGATGACTACACACCTAAT
>NW_022096413.1:0-6237 GCF_006542625.1 Nomascus leucogenys
CTCTTAGCGCTCCGAATGTCCACGTGCATTTTCTACAGAAAGAGTGTTTCAGAACTGCTCAATCAAAAGTAAGGTTCAACTCTGTTAGTTGAATGCACAGAACAGAAAGAAGTTTCACAGATTGCTTCTGTATAGTTTTTTTTGAAGATATTCCTTTTTCCCACTATGGGCCTCTTAGCGCCTGAATGTCCACTTGCATTTTCTACAGAAAGAGTGTTTCAGAACTGCTCAATCAAAACTAAGGTTCAACTCTGTTAGTTGAATGCACAGAACAGAAGAAGTTTCACAGATATCTTCTGTGTAGTTTTTATTTGAACTATTCCTTTTTCCACTATAGGCCTCTTAGCGCCCTGAATGTCCACTTGTATTTTCTACAGAAAGAGTGTTTCAGAACTGCTCAATCAAAACTAAGGTTCAACTCTGTTAGTTGAAGCACAGAACAGAAAGAAGTTTCACAGATTGCTTCTTTGTAGTTTTTTTGAAATATTCCTTTCCACTATAGGCCTCTTAGCGCCTGAATGTCCACTTGCATTTTCTACAGAAAGAGTGTTTCAGAACTGCTCAATCAAAATTAAGGTTCAACTGTGTTAGTTGAACAGAACGTAAGAAGTTTCACAGATTGCTTCTGTGTAATTTTTATTTGAAGTATTCCTTTTTCCACCATAGGCCTCTTAGCGCCCTGAATGTCCACTTGCATTTTCTACAGAAAGGTGTTTCAGAACTGCTCAATCAAATGTAAGGTTCAACTCTGTTAGTTGAATGCACAGAACAGTAAGAAGTTTCACAGATGCTTCTTTGTAGTTTTTATTTGAACATATCCTTTCTCACTATAGGCCTCTTAGCGCCCTGAATTCACTTGCATTTTCTACAGAAAGAGTGTTTCAACTCTCAATATAAACTAAGGTTCAACTCTGTTAGTTGAATGCACAGAACAGTAAGAAGTTTCACAGATTTCTTCTGTGTAGTTTTTATTTGAACATATTCTTTTTTCCGCTATAGGCCTCTTAGCGCCCTGAATGTTCACTTGCATTTTCTACAGAAAGAGTGTTTCAGAACTGCTCAATAATAACTAAGGTTCAACTCTGTTAGTTGAATGCACAGAACAGTAAGAAGTTTCAGATTGCTTCTGTGCAGTTTTTATTTGAAAATATTCCTTTTTCCACTATAGGCCTCTTAGCTCCCTGAATGTCCAATTGCATTTTCTACAGAAAGAGTGTTTCAGAACTGCTCAATCAAAAGTAAGGTTCAACTCTGTTAGTTGAATGCAACAGAACAGAAAGAAGTTTCACAGAATCTTCTGTGTAGTTTTATTTGAAAATATTCCTTTTTCCGCTATAGGCCTCTTAGCGCTCCGAATGTCCACTTGCATTTTCTACAGAAAGAGTGTTTCAGAACTCCTCAATCAAAAGTAAGGTTCAACTCTGTTAGTTGAATGCACAGAACAGTAAGAAGTTTCACAGATAGATTCTGTGTAGTTTTTATGTGAACTTTTTCTTTTTTCCACTATAGTCCTCTTAGCGCCTTCGAATGTCCACTTGTATTTTCTACAAAAAGGGGTTTCAGAACTGCTCAATCAAAAACTAGGGTTCAACTCTGTAGTTGAATGCACAGAACAGTAGAAGTTTCACAGATTTCTTCTGTGCAGTTTTATTTGAAAATATTCCTTTTCCACTATTAGGCCGCCATTAGCGCCCTGAATGTCCAATTGCATTTTCTACAGAAAGAGTGTTTCAGAACTGCTCAATCAAAATTAAGTTAAACTCTGTTAGTTGAATGCACAGAACAGAAAGAAGTTTCACAGAATGCTTCTGTGTAGTTTGTATTGAAGTATACTTTTCCGCTATACGCCTGCTTAGCGCTCCGAAGGTCCACTTGCATTTTCTACAGAAAGAAGTTTCAGAACTTCTCAATTAAAGTAAGGTTCAACTCCGTTATTTGAATGCACAGAACAGAGAGAAGTTTCACAGATAGCTTCTGTGTAGTTTTATGTAACTTTTCCTTTTTCCACTATAGTCCTTTAGCGCCCTGAATGTCCACTTGTATTTTCTACAGAAAGAGTGTTTCAGAACTGCTCAATCAAAATTGAGTTCAACTCTGTTAGTTGAATGCACAGAACAGTAAGAAGTTTCACAGATTCTTCTGTGCAGTTTTTATTTGAAAATATTCCTTTCCACTATAGGCCTCTTAGCCCCTGAATGTCCACTTGCATTTTCTACAGAAAGAGTGTTTCAGAACTGCTCAATCAAAAGTAAAGTTAAACTCTGTTAGTTGAATGCAATGAACAGAAAGAAGTTTCACAGAATGCTTCTGTGTAGTTTTATTTGAAGATATTACTTTTTCCGCTGTAGGCTCTTAGCGCTCCGAAGGTCCACGTCCATTTTCTACAGAAAGAGTGTTTCAGAACTGCTCAATCAAAAGTAAGGTTCAACTCTGTTAGTTGAATGCACAGAACAGAAAGAAGTTCACAGATTGCTTCTGTATAGTTTTTGTTGAAGATATTCCTTTTCTACTATGGGCCTCTTAGCGCCATGAATGTCCACTTGCATTTTCTACAGAAAGAGTGTTTCAGAACTGCTCAATCCAAACTAAGGTTCAACTCTGTTGTTGAATGCACAGAACAGAGAGAAGTTTCACAGATATCTTCTGTGTAGTTTTATTTGAACCTATCCTTTTTCCACTATAGGCCTCTTAGCGCCCTGAATGTCCACTTGTATTTTCTACAGAAAGAGTGTTTCAGAACTGCTCAATCAAAACTAAGGTTCAAACTCTGTTAGTTGAAAGCACAGAACAGAAAGAAGTTCACAGATTGCTTCTTTGTAGTTTTTGTTTGAAGATATTCCCTTGTCCACTATAGGCCTCTTAGAGCCATGAATGTCCACTTGCATTTTCTACAGAAAGAGTGTTTCAAACTGTTCAATCAAAATTAAGGTTCAACTGTGTTAGTTTAAAGAACAGAACCGTAAAAGTTTCACAGATTGCTTCTGTGTAATTTTATTTGAAGGTGTCCTTTTCCACCATAGGCCTCTTAGCGCCCTGAATGTCCACTTGCTTTCTACAGAAAGGTGTTTCAGAACTGCTCAATCAAATGTAAGGTTGAACTCTGTCAGTTGAATGCACAGAACTGTAAGATGTTTCACAGATAGCTTCTTTGTAGTTTTTATTTGAACATATACCTTTCTCAACTATAGGCCTCTTAGCGCCCTGAATGTTCACATGCATTTTCTACAGAAAGAGTGTTCATTACTTCTCAATATAAACTAAGGTTCAACTCTGTTAGTTGAATGCACAGAACAGTAAGAAGTTTCACAGATTTTTCTGTGTAGTTTTATTTGAACATATTCATTTTTCCGCTATAGGCCTCTTAGCGCCCTGAATGTTCACTTGCATTTCTACAGAAAGAGTGTTCAGAACTGCTCAATAATAACTAAGGTTCAACTCTGTTAGTTGAATGCACAGAACAGTAAGAAGTTCGCAGATTGCTTCTGTGCAGTTTTTATTTGAAAATATTCCTTTTTCCAGTATAGGCCTCTTAGCTCCCTGAATGTCCAATTGCATTTTCTATAGAAAGGGTGTTCAGAAGTGCTCAATCAAAAGTAAGGTTCAACTCTGTTAGATGAATGCAAAGAACAGAAAGAAGTTTCACAGAATCCTTCTGTGTAGTTTGTATTTGAAAGTATTCCTTTTCCGCTATAGGCCTCTTAGCGCTCCGAAGGGTCCACTTGCATTTTCTACAGAAAGAGTGTTTCAGAACTCCTCAATCAAAAGTAAGGTTCAAGTCCGTTAGTTGAATGCACAGAACAGACAGAAGTTTCACAGATAGATTCTGTGTAGTTTTTATGTGAACTTTTTCTTTTTTCCACTATAGTCCTCTTAGCGCCTTGAATGTCCACTTGTATTTTCTACAGAAAGAGTGTTTCAGAACTGCTCAATCAAAACTGAGGTTCAACTCTGTTAGTTGAATGCACAGAACAGTAAGAAGTTTCACAGATTTCTTCTGTGCAGTTTTTATTTGAAAATATTCCTTTTCCACTATAGGCCGCATAGCGCCCTGAATGTCCAATTGCATTTTCTACAGAAAGAGTGTTTCAGAACTGCTCAATCAAAATTAAGGTTAACTCTGTTAGTTGAATGCACAGAACAGAAAGAAGTTTCACAGAATGCTTCTGTGTAGTTTGTATTTGAAGGTATTACTTTTTCCGCTATAGGCCTCTTAGCGCTCCGAAGGTCCACTTGCATTTCTACAGAAAGAGTGTTTCAGAACTTCTCAATCAAAAGTAAGGTTCAACTCCGTTATTTGAATGCACAGAACAGAGAGAAGTTTCACAGATAGCTTCTGTGTAGTTTTTATGTGAACTTTTCCTTTTTCCACTATAGTCCTCTTAGCGCCCTGAATGTCCACTTGTATTTTCTACAGAAAGAGTGTTTCAGAACTGCTCAATCAAAATTGAGGTTCAACTCTGTTAGTTGAATGCACAGAACAGTAAGAAGTTTCACAGATTTCTTCTGTGCAGTTTTTATTTGAAAATATCCTTTTCCACTATAGGCCTCTTAGCGCCCTGAATGTCCACTTGCATTTTCTACAGAAAGAGTGTTTCAGAACTGCTCAATCAAAAGTAAAGTTAAACTCTGTTAGTTGAATGCAATGAACAGAAAGAAGTTTCACAGAATGCTTCTGTGTAGTTTTTATTTGAAGATATTACTTTTTCCGCTGTAGGCCTCTTAGCGCTCCGAAGGTCCACGTCCATTTTCTACAGAAAGAGTGTTTCAGAACTGCTCAATAAAAACTAAGGTTCAACTCTGTTAGTTGAATGCACAGAACAGAAAGAAGTTCACAGATTGCTTCTGTATAGTTTTTGTTTGAAGATATTCCTTTTTCTACTATGGGCCTCTTAGCGCCATGAATGTCCACTTGCATTTTCTACAGAAAGAGTGTTTCAGAACTGCTCAATCAAAACTAAGGTTCAACTCTGTTAGTTGAATGCACAGAACAGAGAGAAGTTTCACAGATATCTTCTGTGTAGTTTTTATTTGAACCTATTCCTTTTCCACTATAGGCCTCTTAGCGCCCTGAATGTCCACTTGTATTTTCTACAGAAAGAGTGTTTCAGAACTGCTCAATCAAAACTAAGGTTCAACTCTGTTAGTTGAAAGCACAGAACAGAAAGAAGTTTCACAGATTGCTTCTTTGTAGTTTTTGTTTGAAGATATTCCCTTGTCCACTATAGGCCTCTTAGAGCCATGAATGTCCACTTGCATTTTCTACAGAAAGAGTGTTTCAGAACTGATCAATAAAAAATAAGGTTCAACCTGTTAGTTAAAGAACAGAACCGTAAGAAGTTTCACAGATTGCTTCTGTGTAATTTTATTTGAAGGTGTTCCTTTTTCCACCATAGGCCTCTTAGCGCCCTGAATGTCCACTTGCATTTTCTACAGAAAGGGTGTTTCAGAACTGCTCAATCAAATGTAAGGTTGAACTCTGTCAGTTGAATGCACAGAACTGTAAGAAGTTTCACAGATAGCTTCTTTGTAGTTTTTATTTGAACATATACCTTTCTCAACTATAGGCCTCTTAGCGCCCTGAATGTTCACATGCATTTTCTGCAGAAAGAGTGTTTCAACTTCTCAAATAAACTAAGGTTCAACTCTGTTAGTTGAATGCACAGAACAGTAAGAAGTTTCACAGATTTCTTCTGTGTAGTTTTTATTTGAACATATTCATTTTTCCGCTATAGGCCTCTTAGCGCCCTGAATGTCCACTTGCATTTTCTACAGAAAGAGTGTTTCAGAACTGCTCAATAATAACTAAGGTTCAACTCTGTTAGTTGAATGCACAGAACAGTAAGAAGTTTCACAGATTGCTTCTGTGCAGTTTTTATTTGAAAATATTCCTTTTTCCAGTATAGGCCTCTTAGCTCCCTGAATGTCCAATTGCATTTTCTATAGAAAGGTGTTTCAGAAGTGCTCAATCAAAAGTAAGGTTCAACTCTGTTAGATGAATGCAAGAACAGAAAGAAGTTTCACAGATTTCTTCTGTGTAGTTTTTATTTGAAATTATTCCTTTTTCCGCTATAGGCCTCTTAGCGCTCCGAAGGTCCACTTGCATTTTCTACAGAAAGAGTGTTTCAGAACTCCTCAATCAAAAGTAAGGTTCAAGTCCGTTAGTTGAATGCACAGAACAGACAGAAGTTTCACAGATAGATTCTGTGTAGTTTTTATGTGAACTTTTTTCCTTTTTTC
>NW_022096414.1:0-11433 GCF_006542625.1 Nomascus leucogenys
GCCCAATGACCAACTTTTGTGCAGTGTACATTCTGGTCATTGGAGAATTATGAAAAATAAGTAGCAATGTTTATAAACAAGTAATTATAAAAATCACAGCATTACAAAGCCTTTTCCCATTAATATGTAATCTTTCTTTCTTCATGGTGGTAGACAACTTCAGAAGGGTTGGGTAGCTACAGTTCTCTGCTGGACTAAAAGAAAAACTGATTGCTTTTATTCAGCTTTTTAAAAAAAAAAAAAAAACACCTTTTAAATTTGCTACTGTTTTTTCTTCTTTCTCTCTTTCTTCCTGGATGACAATATTTTCCCTTTCCTGGGTGATCATTTTCCTTCTCAGTCACCATCAAATTACACCTATTGTTAGTATACTACAAAAGATCTTATATTTAACAAATTGTAGTGATGTTTCAAAACGGTGTGTTCTTCACATATAGAGATCATACCTTCAAGGAGTTCTTCATTAGATGTTTCGCCTTTCAAGAGGATTTTCATTTTTAAGAAAAGCCCAGTAGAATTTAAATGTTCCTATTTTAAACAAAGAAATCACAATGATATTAAAATTGTGGAATGTAAAAGACAATTTTCAAGTAATTGCCTGCTTTATTCAATCACCTTGGGGTAACTCATAATCAAAGGAAATCAAAATTACAGAAGATCATATCATAACATTCGTTCTATCTCTGAGGATATTTCCCAATATTTTTTCAATCTAAATGAAATAATATATGGAAAAGAACATGTAAATATTTCCAATGAGTGACAAACATTTAATGACAAGATTAATACTTAAACTGTATGAATCTCAGGCCATATTCGTTGTAAGCAAAACCACAAACCAGCTAGTTTTATTTTCTTTTGAGATTTATTAAATAAGATCTTTTGCAGACAATGGCAGAATAAAATAGAAAACGTATTTGTCTTTTCCATAATATATGCCTGTCGTGTTTACCATTAACAACAACGTTATTTCTAAATCATTGTTAGTTGACCCTAAGCCATCTGTGATCTTCCCGGTTCCACTTTTTGCCTGACAGGGTACATCTTTAAACAACTTTCTAAGACTAAAAGTACAGTCTAGGCCCACAGAACAGAACTTTTCTCTCTACAAAGCCAATTAACCCCTACATGAACACTGTACTCATTAGCTCCATACTCTGCACATAATTACAGGTATTCATATGTGAGATGCCTTAAAAATAGAAAGTTGGAGAAAGTAAGCACTGGTATTAAAAGGGCTTGCAAATATAGATGACACTAGTACAAAGAATAAACTGAAGTTGCCAATTTTGATTTATTGCATTACCATCTTTCTTGTAAGTTTGTTGAAGTATGTATTGGATTCAATTCCCTTTTATCTTCAGAGACATAGAGGTCTTCCAGATCTTGGCAACATCTGTTTTCCTTGAGTCTGCTATTCTCACACAAAATTTAACATTCTGGTTTTTCTTTTACCAAACAATTCCAGATATGATTTTCACTGATTTCATTACCAAACAAGCTCCAGAATATATGGACATTTTGGGCATTCTGTTATATCATGGTGTCTTCACGTTCTATAAACATTTGCACCGTATTATTGTCCATCCTCATTGTCTCTTAAAACTACACTTTCCAGAAGTCATGAAGATTGCCTGCTAAATCCATCAGCTTTCTCCCTACTATCAAAATCCTTGTCTTCTCTGTAACTTTTCTCACTGTTATTTCTCTTCATTCTTCATAGGTTTGTTTGTTTGTTTATTTATTTATTTTATGATGGAGTCTACTCTATCGCCCAGCTGGAGTGTAGTGGCACAATCTCGGCTCACTGCAACCTCCGTCTCCAGGTTCTAAGCAATTCTCCCTGCCTCAGCCTCACCGAGTAGCTGGGATTACAGGCACACTTCTACCAGTCTGGCTCATTTTTGTATTTTTAGTAGAGATGAGGGTTTCACCATGTTGGCCAGACTGTTCTTGAACTCCTGACCTCAAGTGATCCACCTGCCTCAGCCTCCCAAAGTGTTGGGATTACAAGCGTTATTACACCAGGCCTGACTTTTTTTTTATTATTTGAGACAGAGTCTCCCCCTGTCTCCCAGGCTCGAGTGCAGTGGTACAAACACAGTTCACTGCCAGCCTCCACTTCCTGGCTCAATGATCCTCCTGCCTCAGCCTCCCTGTAGGCTGGGACACAAGCATGCACTACCACGCCAGCAATTTTCAAAAAAATTGTTTTTGCAGAGATTGGGCCGGGGTCTCACTTTGTTGCCCAGGCTGGTCTTGAACTCCTGGGCTCAAGCAATCCTCCTGTCTCAGCCTCCCAATGTGCTGGGATTATAGGCATGAGCTACCATGCCCGGCTCCTTCTTTAGATTTTTGTTTGCTAATTTTTTTCTCTTCACCAGTTACTGAGAAGACAGGCTCCAGGTTACAACAAGCATACAAGCTAAGTATTGTGAATACTTGTTAAGATAAGATAAAGTTAAGTAATCTTACCCATAGTCATACAATTGGTAAGAAGTAGAGCTGAAAATTTGAATTCAGATCTCTCTGACTCTACAGGACATAATCTTTCCATTATAATATGCTGTCTCCCTTGAAGCTCTGTCTATCACGGCAGGCATTACTACACTCTCTGGATATTTTGCAAGCTCTAAAGATAATGTATTCATTTCTAGTGGGAAGTGTATCATACACACACACACATATACCACACATGCGTATATAAAAACATATGTATATGCAATGTATATGTATAGTTTACAGAATAATAATAAAACAAACCACCCGTGTCCTCACTACCAAGGTAAGAAACAGATTATTGCCACTTAAAAAGCCACAAATGTATCCTTACCCATAGCATCCTCCTCACTTCACAGAATAAACACCATCCTGAATTTTGTGGCAGTAATTCCCTTGCTTTTCTTTATATATACACAATATATACTTGCTATGGGACCAAATGTTTGTGTCTTTTTAAAATTCGTATATTGAATATCTAATCCCCAATGTGATGGTATTTTGAGGTGAGGGCTTTGGGAGGTAATTTGGTCATGAGGGCTGAGCCCTCATGAATGGGATAAGTGCCCTTATAAGAAAAGACATGAGAGAGAGATCATCTGTCTCTCTCTCTCTTTCTCTGCCAAGTGAAGATATAGAAAGAAGGTGGCCATCTTCAAACCAAGACGAAGGCCCTCACCAGGAACGAAAAGGCTGGTATTTTGATCTTGGACACCTCCAGTCCCTAGAATTGTGAGACATAAACTTCTGTTGTTTAAGCCATCCAGTTTATAGTATTTAGTTACAACAGCTCAAGCTAGCCAACACAATTATTTAGTTTTACCTACATTTGAACTTCACTTAAACAGAATCATAACGTATCTAAGTTCTGTAACTCCTTTCATTCAAATCATGTTGTTTTCAGATTCATCCATGCTGATATGTGAAACTTATTTGTTTTCATTACTGTAGCAGGCATGGTTGTAAAAGGTGATCCGTGAATCAGCCACCAATCTGGGAAAGTTGTAAAGAAATGCAATCAGCCCTGGGGTGGAGCCAAGATGGGCCGAATAGGAACAGCTCCAGTCTACAGCTCCCAGCGTCGAAGGCGACACAGAAACGGGTGATTTCTGCATTTCAACTGATGGTAGCTGGTTCATCTCACTGGGGAGTGTCAGACAGTGGGTGCAGGACAGTGGGTGCAGCGCACTGAGCATGAGCAGAAGCAGGGTGAGGCATTGCCTCACCCAGGAAGAGGCAAAGGAGTCAGGGAATTCCACATTTCCTAGTCAAAAAGAAAGGAGTGACAGAGGCACCTTGGAAAATCAGGTCACTCCCACCCTAAATACTGCGCTCTTCCAACAGTCTTAGCAAATGGCACACCAAGATGATTAATAATCGCCTGCGCGCCTGGCTGCAGAGGGTCCTAACACCCACGGAGCCTCACTCCATTGCTAGCACAGCAGCCTGAAGATCAAACTGCAAGGCGAAGCGGGCAGGCGAGGCTGGGGAAGGGGCGGCCCGATATTGCCCAGGCTTGAGTAGGTGAACAAAGCAGCTGGTGAAGCTCGAACTGGTGGAGCCCACCACAGCTTAAGGAGGCCTGCCTGCCTCTGTATGACTCCACCTCTGGGGGCAGGGCATAGCCAACCAAAAAGGCAGCAGAAACCTCTGCAGACTTAACTGTCCCTGTCTGACAGCTTTGAAGAGAGTAGTGGTTCTCCCAGCACTCAGCTGGAGATCTGAGAACTGACAGACTGCTCAAGTGGGTCCCTGACCCCCGAGAAGCCTAACTGGGAGGCACCCCGAGTAGGGGCAGAACTGACACCTCACATGGCCAGGTACTCCACTGAGACAAAACTTTCAGAGGAATGATCAGGCAGCAACATTTGCTGTTCAACCAATATCCACTGTTCTGCAGCCTCCGCTGCTGATACCCAGGCAAACAGGGGCTGGAGTGGACCCCGGCAAACTCCAACACACCTGCAGCTGAGGGTCCTGACTGTTAGAGGAAAACTAACAACCAGAAAGACATGCACACCAAAACGCCCATCTGTTTGTCACCATCATCAAAGAACAAAGGTAGATAAAACCACAAAAAGATGGGGAAAAACAGAGCAGAAAAACTGGAAACTAAAAATCAGAGCGCCTCTCCTCCTCCAAAGGAATGTAGCTCCTCACCAGCAACGGAACAAAGCTGGACAGAGAATGACTTTGACGAGTTGAGAGAAGAAGGCTTCAGACAATTAAAACTACTCCAAGCTAAAGGAGGAAGTTCAAACCCATGGGCAAAGAAGTTAAAAACCGTGAAAAAAAATTAGACGAATTGCTAAACTAGAATAACCAATGCAGAGAAGTTCTGAAAGGACCTGATGGAGCTGAAAACCATGGCACGAGAACTACGTGATGAATGCACAAGCCTCAGTAAGCCGATTCGATCAACTGGAAGAAAAGGTATCAGTGATGGAAGATCAAATGAATGAAATGAAGTGAGAAGAGAAGTTTAGAGAAAAAAGAGTAAAAAGAAATGAACAAAGCCCCTAAGAAATATGGGACTATGTGAAAAGACCAAATCTATGTCTGATTGGTGTACCTGTGAAAGTGATGGGGAGAATGGAACCAAGTTGGAAAAACACTCTGCAGGATATTATCAGGAGAACTTCCCATATCTAACAAGGCAGGCCAACATTCAAATTCAGGAAATACAGAGAATGCCACAAAGATACTCCTCGAGAAGAGCAACTCCAAGACACATAATTGTCAGATTCACCAAAGTTGAAATGAAAGGAAAAAATGTTAAGGGCAGCCAGAGAGAAAGGTCGGTTACCCACAAAGGGAAGCCATCAGACTAACACCTGAATCTCTCAGCAGAAACTCTACAAGCCAGAAGAGAGTGGGGACCAATATTCAACATTCTTAAAGAAAAAGAATTTTCAACCCAGAATTTCATATCCAGCCAAACTAAGCTTCATAAGTGAAGGAGAAATAAAATCCTTTACAGACAAGCAAATGCTGAGAGATTTTGTCACCACCAGGCCTGCCCCTAAAAGAGCTCCTGAAGGAAGCACTAAACATAGAAAGGAACAACTGGTCCAGACACTGCAAAAACATGCCAAATTGTAAAGACCATCGAGGCTAGGAAGAAACTGCATCAACTAACGAGCAAAATAACCAGCTAACATCATAATGACAGGATCAAATTCACACATAACAATAATACTATTAACCTTAAATGTAAATGGGCTAAATGCTCCAATTAAAAGACACAGACTGGCAAATTGGATAAAGAGTCAAGACCCATCAGTGTGCTGTATTCAGGAAACCCATCTCACGTGCAGAGACACACATAGGCTCAAAATAAAGGGATGGAGGAAGATCTACCAAGCAAATGGAAAACAAAAAAAGGCAGGGGTTGCAATCCTAGTCTCTGATAAAACAGACTTTAAACCAACAAAGATCAAAAGAGACAAAGAAGGCCATTACATAATGGTAAAGGGATCAATTCAACAAGAAGAGCTAACTATCCTAAATATATATGCACCCAATACAGGAGCACCCAGATTCATAAAGCAAGTCCTTAGAGACCTACAAAGAGACTTAGACTCCCACACAATAATAATGGGAGACTTTAACACCCCACTGTCAACATTAGACAGATCAACGAGACAGAAAGTTAACAAGGATATCCAGGAATTGAACTCAGCTCTGCACCAAGCAGACCTAATAGACATCTACAGAACTCTCCACCCCAAATCAACAGAATATACATTTTTTCAGCACCACACCACACCTATTCCAAAATTGACCACATAGTTGGAAGTAAAGCACTCCTCAGCAAATGTAAAAGAACAGAAATTATAACAAACTGTCTCTCAGACCACAGTGCAATCAAACTAGAACTCAGGATTAAGAAACTCACTCAAAACCACTCAACTACATGGAAACTGAACAACCTGCTCCTGAATGACTACTGGGTACAATAAATGAAGGCAGAAATAAAGATGTTCTTTGAAACCAACGAGAACAAAGACACAACATACCAGAATCTCTGGGACACATTCAAAGCAGTGTGTAGAGGGAAATTTATAGCACTAAATGCCCACAAGAGAAAGCAGGAAAGATCTAAAATTGACACCCTAACATCACAATTAAAAGAACTAGAGAAGCAAGAGCAAACACATTCAAAAGCTAGCAGAAGGCAAGAAATAACTAAAATCAGAGCAGAACTGAAGGAAATAGAGACACAAAAAACCCTTCAAAAAATCAATGAATCCAGGAGCTGGTTTTTTGAAAAGATCAACAAAATTGATAGACCACTAGCAAGACTAATAAAGAAGAAAAGAGAGAAGAATCAAATAGATGCAATAAAAAATGATAAAGGGGATATCACCACCGATCCCACAGAAATACAAACTACCATCAGAGAATACTATAAACACCTCTATGCAAATAAACTAGAAAATCTAGAAGAAATGGATAAATTCCTCACACATACACCCTCCCAAGACTAAACCAGGAAGAAGTTGAATCTCTGAATAGACCAATAACAGGCTCTGAAATTGAGGCAATAATTAATAGCTTACCAACCAAAAAAGTCCAGGACCAGATGGATTCACAGCCGAATTCTACCAGAGGTACAAGGAGGAGCTGGTACCATTCCTTCTGAAACTATTCCAATCAATAGAAAAAGAGGGAATCCTCCCTAACTCATTTTATGAGGCCAGCATCATCCTGATACCAAAGCCTGGCAGAGACACAACCAAAAAAGAGAATTTTAGACCAATATCCTTGATGAACATTGATGCAAAAATCCTCAATAAAATACTGGCAAACCAATCCAGCAGCACATCAAAAAGCTTATCCACCATGATCAAGTGGGCTTCATCCCTGGGATGCAAGGCTGGTTCAACATACGCAAATCAATAAATGTAATCCAGCATATAAACAGAACCAAAGACAAAAACCACATGATTATCTCAATAGATGCAGAAAAGGCCTTTGACAAAATTCAACAACCCTTCATGCTAAAAACTCTCAATAAATTAGGTATTGATGGGACGTATCTCAAAATAATAAGAGCTATCTATGACAAACCCACAGCCAATATCATACTGAATGGGCAAAAACTGGAAGCATTCCCTTTGAAAACTGGCACAAGACAGGGATGCCCTCTCTCACCACTCCTATTCAACATAGTGTTGGAAGTTCTGGCCAGGGCAATCAGGCAGGAGAAGGAAATAAAGGGTATTCAATTAGGAAAAGAGGAAGTCAAATTGTCCCTGTTTGCAGATGACATGATTGTATATCTAGAAAACCCCATTCTCAGCCCAAAATCTCCTTAAGCTGATAAGCAACTTCAGCAAAGTCTCAGGATACAAAATCAATGTACAAAAATCACAAGCATTCTTATACACCAATAACAGACAAACAGAGAGCCAAATCATGAGTGAACTCCCATTCACAATTGCTTCAAAGAGAATAAAATACCTAGGAATCCAACTTACAAGGGATGTGAAGGACCTCTTCAAGGAGAACTACAAACCACTGCTCAATGAAATAAAAGAGGATACAAACAAATGGAAGAACATTCCATGCTCATGGGTAGGAAGAATCAATATCGTGAAAATGGCCATACTGCCCAAGGTAATTTATAGATTCAATGCCATCCCCATCAAGCTACCAATGACTTTCTTCACAGAATTGGAAAAAACTACTTTAAAGTTCATATGGAACCAAAAAAGAGCCCATGCCAAGTCAATCCTAAGCCAAAAGAACAAAGCTGGAGGCATCACGCTACCTGACTTCAAACTATACTACAAGGCTACAGTAACCAAAACAGCATGGTACTGGTACCAAAACAGAGATATAGACAATGGAACAGAACAGAGCCCTCAGAAATAATGCCACATCTACAACTATCTGATCTTTGACAAACCTGACAAAAACAAGAAATGGGGAAAGGATTCCCTATTTAATAAATGGTGCTGGGAAAACTGGCTAGCCATATGTAGAAAGCTGAAACTGGATCCCTTCCTTACACCTTATACAAAAATTAATTCAAGATGGATTAAAGACTTACATGTTAGACCTAAAACCATAAAAACCCTAGAAGAAAACCTAGGCAATACCATTCAGGACATAGGCATGGGCAAGGACTTCATGTCTAAAACACCAAAAGCAATGGCAACAAAAGCCAAAATTGACAAATGGGATCTAATTAAACTAAAGAGCTTCTGCACAGCAAAAGAAACTACCATCAGAGTGAACAGGCAACCTACAGAATGGGAGAAAATTTTTGCAACCTACTCATCTGACAAAGGGCTAATATCCAGAATCTACAATGAACTCAAACAAATTTACAAGAAAAAAACAAACAACCCCATCAAAAAGTGGGCAAAGGATATGAACAGACACTTCTCAAAAGAAGACATTTATGCAGCCAAAACACATGAAAAAATGCTCATCATCACTGGCCATCAGAGAAATGCAAATCAAAACCACAATGAGATACCATCTCACACCAGTTAGAATGGCCATCATTAAAAAGTCAGGAAACAACAGGTGCTGGAGAGGATGTGGAGAAATAGGAACACTTTTACACTGTTGGTGGGACTGTAAACTAGTTCAACCATTGTGGAAGTCAGTGTGGCGATTCCTCAGGGATCTAGAACTAGAAATACCATTTGACCCAGCCATCCCATTACTGGGTATATACCCAAAGGATTATAAATCATGCTGCTATAAAGACACATGCACACGTATGTTTATTGCGGCACTATTCACAATAGCAAAGACTTGGAACCAACCCAAATGTCCAACAATGATAGACTGGATTAAGAAAATGTGGCACATATACACCATGGAATACTATGCAGCCATAAAAAAGATGAGTTCATGTCCTTTGTAGGGACATGGATGAAGCTGGAAACCATCATTCTCAGCAAACTATCGCAAGGACAAAAAACCAAACACCGCATGTTCTCACTCATAGGTGGGAATTGAACAATGAGAACATGGACACAGGAAGGGGAACATCACACACTGGGGCTGTTGTGGGGTGGGGGAGGGGGAGGATAGCATTAGGAGATATACCTAATGCTAAATGACGAGTTAATGGGTGCAGCACACCAACATGGCACATGTATACATATGTAACAAACCTGCACGTTGTGCACATGTACCCTAAAACTTAAAGTATAATTTATAAAAAAGGAAAAAAGAAATGCAAGCCCCATCCAAAACCTACTAAATGAGAAACTCTGGGAGTATTGCCTAGCAAATTGTGTGTGTGTGTGTGTGTGAAAATGTGTAAAAATATTATTATTGATTTGCATTATGGAAAGTTTCCAATTCAACATAAATTCTATTATCTGTTTAGTAAGGTAACAAATGAGCAAACTGTGTTTAACAGACACTCTAGGTAATACTTACACAAACTAAATTTTAAGAACAATTATTGTATAGTATTCTGTTATATGAATAAATCACAATTTATTTGCACATTGTACTTTGGACATTTAAGTTGTTTCCAACGCAATTGCTATTATGAACAATCCTGGAATCAGCTTTCTGTATACCTCTCCTTGTATACAAATGCTAGCACTTCTCTAAAGTATATACCTAGGAGTGAAGTTGCTGGGTGGTCCAGTATGATCAAATTCTATTTTATCAGGTAACGTCAAACTGTTTTTTAAAGTGGTTATACAATTCTCAAAAACTAGGAATGAAGGGAGCTTCCTCAACTTGACAAAGGGCATCTATACTAAACCCACAGCTATACTAAACACCATACTTAATGGCAAAATACTGAAAGCTCTCTTTCTAAGATTAGGAAAAGATACTGCTCTTGCCAATTCTATTTAACATAGTAATGAATGTTCTTGCTAGAAAAATTAGAAAAGAAAAAGAGACAAAAGCACGCAGATTGGAAAGCAAGAAGTAAAACTATCTTTATTTACAAAAAATATGATTTTTTTTTTGAGACGGAGTTTCACTCTTGTTGTCCAGGCTGGAGTGCAATGGCACAATCTCGGCTCACTGCAACCTCTCCCTTCTGGATTCAAGTGATTCTCCTGCCTCAGCCTCCGGAGTAGCTGGGATTACAGGCATGCACCACCATGCCTGGTTAATTTTGTATTTTTAGCAGAGATGGGGTTTCACCATGTTGGCCGGGTTGGTCTCGAACTCCTGACCTCAAGTGATCCACCCACCTCAGCCTCCCAAAGTACTGGGATTACAGGTGTGAGCCACCACGTCTGGCCAGAAAATATGATCTTGTATACAGAAAATCCTAAGGAATCCATTAAAAAACTATTAAAGCTAAAAGAACAAGTACAGGAAGATTGTAGGATATAATATCAGTATTTTTTCAATTAATGGCATTTCTATATACTAGCAATGAACAATCCAAAAGTCAAGAAAATAATTCCATTTATAAAAGCATAAAGAAGCAATAAATTTAACAAAAGAAGGACAAAACTTATTTACTGAAAACTACAAAACAACGAATAAATGTTCCTGGATTTGAAAACTTAATATTGTTAAGATAGCAATAATTCCCAAACTGATCTGCAGATTCAACAAAATCCCTATCAAATTCCCAGCTGTCTTCTTTGCAGAAATCAACAAGCTGATTCGAAAATATGAAAATGCAAGAGATTCAGAAGAGCCAAAACAATGCTGAAATAAAACAAGTCAGAGGGCCATACCAGTGGATATAAAGTGGTTTCTCATTGTGCTTCTAATTTGCATTCCCTGATAACTAATGGTGTTGAGTATCTTTTTGTGTACTTATTGGCCACTGGTACATATTATTTGGAGAATGTCTATTGAGCTCCTTTGCCTCCTTTGCCCATGTTCAATTGGGTTGTTTGTCTTCTTATTGAATAGTAAGAGTTCTTTTTTATATTATGGGTAACAGACAACAGATATATGATTTGCAAATATGTTCTCCAT
>NW_022096415.1:0-50816 GCF_006542625.1 Nomascus leucogenys
TCTCAGTAAGTCCTGAAGCAGCAACCATGAAACTCTTCATGAAGAACCCCATCGGCACACAGGAGGCTGCACTCTTCAAGAGGTACTGTCCTCCCACAGACTCCCCATTAGCGGACGCACAGAGGTCCAGCTTGAAAGTCTTTGCAAGTTGGGCTGGAATGACCAGCCCTACACATACAAGTTTCTACTGTGAAAGTTGTTGGAATCAAAATGGAGTCACTTGTGTTAAAAACCCTAACAAAAGAAGCCAGAGAAGGCCATGAAAAGAAGGTTATCACACACAAATGCCTAATAACAAGAGCTATCACTGAAGATTCTGCAAAAACCACAACCTTGCACAAAGACCGTCACAATCTTATATGAAAACAATACTTCAGCAAGAACATCTGCCCAGAAGATTTGTCCAAACTTGAACTGGCACCACTCTTTTATTGATTCTTATAACCCAGGATAATTATCTCAAAACAACTATGCAACCCTCTCATTTTCCTTTAAAAGCCATTGTCTTCTTTTACCTTCCTGAATATGCGCATAGTTCACATGTATTCCTATTGGCACGTGTATTCCTATTGCAATGCCTGTTCCCAAGTAAATATTATTTCTTTTAGACGGCATCTCTTTGTTATTTAAGTTGACACCACTTTTTCTCAGTCATCATTTTAACTTTATCAGTGTTTCACATAGGGTTGCTTTAAAAAAGTTTGTTTTGACCCTTATAAAACTATTGAAAGATTTTCAAACTTAAGTCCAACATTAGGTGTCTCTAATATTCCAAGTGTTACCTGCAAAGTAATTCAGCCCTAGGAGGAACTAGTCACCCCCTCCCCACCCAAAAGCCTGAGTCCCTCCAAAAATAGGGATCAAGTGGAGGAGCAGAGGAAAAGGAAAATAAAATATAATTCTCCTCAACTTAGCAAGAGAGCAAGAGAAGTTGCAACGAGTAATTATTTATTCTATTAGTCAATTTTAACAAAATCATGGTTAATAATCCTGTGAAAACATCAAGGAAAGCACAGGAAATAATTCAATCATCATATATTGAGAGTTTATTATGTACCAAGCACTGCTCCATTCAATCTCCCACAACCTCATGAGATGGGTAATACTATTATTCCATGTTACAGATAAAATTGAGGCACAAAGAGGTTAAGTCACTTACCCAAGGTCATATAGCTAATAAGTGCTAGAAACTGGAATAAGAGAAGAAAGGAATAAAAAACAAAGTCTGAAGAATGAATGGTAACTGAGATGTCTTAGGCAACAGAGAGCTAATCAGTGGAAGATGTGCAGAGAGATCATTCATTCACTCATTCACTCATGCACCTATTGAGCTGAGTGCTGGAGATAGAGCAATGGCAAATCAGTTTTTAAAGCTAGTCATTGTCCTTGAGATGGTGGTTATATACAGTGCAGTAAAGCTAAAATGGAGAATGCATGAGAGGAGGGCATGAGAAACCTCTGTGAGACCTGAAGGTTAGAAAGATTCTTCCAGCAGAGACCGATGTCTGCTCTGAGATGGAGGATGAGGAAGGATGCTCCGGGGTCAGAGCAGATTGCCTTAGCCCTTTGGGAAGGGTTTTTGCTTCCCATGGGCGCTGGATGCTTTTTAAATAGACCCCAAAAGAAGAGAACGTGACTCTGACAGCCGAATTCCAAATGAATCCAGTCACAGAGTTTATTTTTCTTCCTACCCTAAAAGCCCTCAGGGAAAGAGAAAGGGCTTGGCAAAGGCAGTGGGTGGCCAGATGGGCTGGAAAGGCCTGAAGCTAGGATGCGAGGGGCTCACCGGGAGGAAGAAAGCTCTGTGGGACGAGCCCGCTACAGCAGTGGGAGAGAGAGCTCAGCCTGGCATTGGGACATGTTTGTGGAGAATACAACAGGGACAAGTGAAAGCAGTCCAAGACAGCAACCAAAACCCAGAGAGGCTCCGAGAGAGGGAGCTGCACTTCCGGGGCAGACACCGGGCAGACGTCTGCGCAGAGAGGAGTGGCGTCAGACAGAATTCCAGACTTGGCTGGAGCT
Organism: Nomascus leucogenys; assembly: GCF_006542625.1. Taxonomy (NCBI): domain Eukaryota; kingdom Metazoa; phylum Chordata; class Mammalia; order Primates; family Hylobatidae; genus Nomascus; species Nomascus leucogenys. The sequence continues at coordinate 2,023 of NW_022096415.1, forward strand.
CAATAGCAAGACAACTCCCAGAAGGGAAGTGGGCAGAGGAGGCAAGGCTCTATTCCTAAAGAAAACAGAGGCTTGGGATGAGGTAAAAGCTCAGTCTTTCCAGGGAATTCCAGAAAGAAGAAATCACACGTGAGACATCTAAAGAGGATGGCTTTTCTGGGAGACAGAAAGTCATTCAACTCGGCACATCAGGAGGTCAAAGACGGGGACTGAGTGAGGCACACAGAGGGCAGGTCGGTAATGGCTTTATGAAGAGTTATGAGAAGTCTGGCATTCTTCTCATTAAACGGGGTGTGATAGGTCAATGATATTTATCTGAGTAAAACCCTCGGTTGACCAGAGCTTCTGCAAGGCCCAGATTAAGAATGATGTATGTTCTAATTGTTTGGTGCATTTACACCTAGGAATACTTTTTTATTTTTTGAGACAGAATCTCACTCTGTCACCCAGGCTGGAGTGCAGTGGTGTGATCTCTGCTCGCTACAACCTCCACCTCCAGGGTTCAAGCAATTATCCTGCCTCAGCCTCTCAAGTAGCCGGGACTACAGGTGCGTGCCACCACGCCCGGCTAATTTTTGTATTTTTAGTAGAGACTTGGTTTCACCATGTTGGCAAAGCTGGTCTCAAACTCCTGACCTCAGGTGATCCACCTGCCTTGGCCTCCCAAAGTGCTGGGATTACAGGTGTAAGCCACCATGCTCGGCCTTATGCCTGAGAATAGCTTCATTCAGTCACAAAATCATCCTCTTCTTGCAAATACAATTGCCAATTTTGTTTGCAAGTGACCCAAAAAGATTTAGCAAGATGAGTTCTGAGAGGCACATAAAGCTGGAAAGTGTTGCTTTCTTGCATTAAGCCAATTTTCCTAGACTTCTGGATGTCCATCTCTTCATTTCAATGGCTAAAGAGACAGGAGTTTTCCTACACAGGCATCATTGCCACCACATAGCTCCTCCTAAACCTCTCAATGAAGATCTACCAGGATAACAGGACCTTCGTTGGGTATACTTTCTGACCCTTTTGAGGCCATGCAAGCCCCCACTATACTCCTCCAGCTATGCCCTAACCTGCCGATTCCTCCTGAATTCAGGAACCACACACAGAATGCTAGAGATTTTACTGCAGCCCAAAGACACTTCATTCCTTCTTTGAAATTGTATCTTCCCTCCTGTCTCTGAATATCTCATTCCCAAATCACTTGCCCCTGCTGTAAGAACGCCACAGGGAACCTGCCCTGCTCCTGAAGACCTGACATTCAAGCCAATCACCATCTCTACTGTGTCACATGGGCTTCCAGGACCCCAATTTTATGTAACATGAGGACAAATAGTTAACCATTTGAACCTTAGGGAAAACCTAAAATGCTATTTCTCAATAAGGCATGGGAAATACTCAAATGACCTGAGAGAATGCCACTCAACAAGAATCAAAAAGAAGAGGGGCTTAAAGTTTTCCAGGATTTCCTCTATTCTGACACATCCACATTTCTCTTTTAAAGCAAGCATTACTAATAAGCAATGATGTTATGAGAAGGAACTACAGAGGGAAGTGGCTTAGCATTAAGGAAGTTAGAGCTGAAGCTTGACGGCTATAGATCGACAATATTGAAATTCGCTTGTTGTTCACCTAAGAGGCTGACCCAGTCAGTAGCTGCCACTGCAGAGGCAGATAAAGCAACATCTATGTCATTCATATGTGATCAGTGACTCTTTCTTAAAAAGGTGAATCTTCAGCATCAGTGACAGGAATGTTGTTATTCCTAACATCTTAACAAGCTAAAACAAAATAAAAAAAAACTAGCATCCCATGAAAGAAATGTTGTTAACATCTTAACATCCCAGCTGATCATCTGTTCAGAAGGAAAGAAATCAATGCTTGCAGGATAAATATCCTCCTAAACATTCAAAAACACCCAAGAAACTCCTTCCTGGGCACAAAGTTTTATGCATAGTGAAGTCTGTGAAAAAACCACGGAAAATATTTTATTTTTCCTGATTTGACTTTCTCCCAAGCCTCTTACGATGATGAGGAGAGATTTTTATTTTTTATTTGTCTACTCCGCAAGGTGAATTATGAAATCGGGCCAGTGGGAGATTAATATGGGGCACTGCATTATTTGCCACCAAATGATCATATCATTTCCCCATAACAAAAGAAGATGAAGCCTAATTATGGAATAACCCAAAGACATTTTTTTCTACTGTTGTCACAAAAAGAATGTTTTCTAATTTATTTTACAGGGACATGTAAATGTAAAGTCTGTGTTAATGCAAAGTTAAAGTGTTAAGATAATGAATTTTAAGACACAAAATGAGGCTATTCTGGGTTTAAAAGCCTCTCATGATATATGCAATATGGTCAGGATCATAGTTTAAAATCTAAATTTTCTTTTCAAACTGTGTATATTTGGAAGTTGGCTATTATTCAGTGACCTCAATCTTCCTGATGTGAAAGGCAGTTAAATAACAGAGCAGAACACAAGACTGACCACACAAAAACAATCTTCCTTGATGATTTCTGAGGGTTCTTTAGATATTTTTGCCCCCGATGATTAGGATCAGGGCTAATGGATCCAGAGTCACCTGGCTTTAAATGCCTCTACGATCCTTCAAGTTCTGTGTCTCTATACTGAATTTTATGGGCTATTAATGCCTTTTCAATTATATCATTAGCTATTTTCCTGCATGGCAGTACCTCTTTTAAGAGATGAGATGCAGAATACTGATAAGAAATAAGTTTCTGTCCTATATTACACAGTGGATGTTATCATTGAGGGACTTCACCTCAAGGGCTTACTCCTCAGCCAAATGCCCTGCAATGTCTCCATACAATGTGATATGGTCGCTAGGGAGCCCCCTTCCTTCCTCTCCAGAACTGTCCCACAAAGGCAGTCTTGATTTGTAAAGAACAGGTCCAAACCAAGCTCAACCTCTTCCCGCAACCAGAAACCGGCTGTGGCAGAGACTGGCACCGAGTCTCCCATGGGAGAAATGCTGAGGTTTCTCTGACTTCCCTCCAGTCAGTTTCTTTACAAGACCTGCAGATTCTACTTCTTTAAGATCTCTTGTCCATCTCTTCACCTCTATTTTGGGTAACAATATGTCCCTATTGTCCAGGACAGTCTTGATTTATGCCCATTGTCCCAGCATAATCACGAACAGTGCTCCTTTCACTCACAAGAGTCCAGGTATAGGCAAATGATACTGTCTCTACTTCGACTCCCATTGCCACAGTTGACTTCAGGCCCTTGCTAATTCCTATCTGGATGGTAGTAGTAGTTGGCAGTAGGAGCTGCCAACTGATTTTCCCTTTGGTCCATTTACTTTTAGAATTTTTTAATCGGCCGGGCACCGTGGCTCATGCTTGTAATACCATCAGGGAGGGCTGAGGTGGGTGGATCACCTGAGGTCAGGAGTTCAAGACCAGCTTGGCCAACATGGTGAAACCCCATCTCTACTAAAAATACAAAAATTAGCCCAGGGCATGGTGGTGGGCACCTGTAACCCCAGCTACTCAGGAGGCTGAGGCAGGAGAATCGCTTGAATCCGGGAGGCAGAAGTTGCAGTGAGACGAGATTTCACCACTGCCTGGGTGACAAGAGCAAAACACTGTCTCAAAAAAAAAAAAAAAAAAAAAAGAAAAGAAAAAAATTTAATTGATTGCCAATTCTGTACCAGACACACTATTAGCATGAGGCCACGCTCCCCGTAGGGACATGCAGTTTGCATACTGCACAAGGCACCCAGCCCAGGGAGCAAGGAAGACTACAATTCAGTTCTCCACCTGCTGGGCCACGCATCTTCGTGTGGACTGGGTCTGCTTCATCAGAGAAAGGGACACTGTTTCTTCACACAAAGCAACCACCTGCTTGCCAAGTCTTGAACCCTCAGTGCTGCATCTGCCCAGTGGAGGTGGTTTTTTTTAATTACCATAAAGACACAGCATAGGCTGACAGTAGCCCCTGCATTGTGGAAACTGCATTCCTTCTTCAAGTCTGTCCCTGCTATGATCCATTTCCCTCTTCTGTAATGACCTTCCAACACCACAACCTGACCTTGCCTCTCCCTGCACCCCTCAACAGCTCACAGTCATCTATAAGATGTAGTCCAAGCTCTGGGTGCAGTATGCAAGGCCCTTCATCATCTGTCATCTGCCCTCTCTCCAGACTCATTTCTCCCCACTTCTCCACATACTCACCTTGCTTTCAGCTAAGCTGAACTTCTTGTGGCAGCTGGAATGTGCCACAGTGGTTTCCACTGGTTTAGCCCCTTTTCATGCACTGTTTATCTGAGCTTGGGTGATCAGATACACCCTACCCCATCACCTGACAATCTCTGACTTACTAATGGTGATAACGATAAGGAGAGAAAGGAGAAAAAAAATGAAATAATAAAGATGATAGATAACTATCGTAACAGACTGTTGAATAGAACAACTCTTCCCTTGCCTAAAAAATGGCACTAGGATCTACAACCTAAAACTATAGGTGCTATGTGTCCCCCACATTCTAAAGCAGAGCCACCAAGAATTGGACCAGGGGCAGGTGTGGTGGCTCATGCGTATAATCCCAGCACTTTGGGGGGCCAAGGCAGGAGGATCACTTGACATCAGGAGTTGGAGACCAGCCTGAGCAATATAATGAGACTCTGTCTCTACAAAAGCAAAGAAAAAATTATTAATAATCAGGTATGGTGATATGCACCTGTAATCTCAGTTATTTAGGAGGCTGAATAGGGGGATCGCTTGGGCCCAGGAATTTGAGGCTGCAGTGAGCTATGATTGTACCACTTGCACTCTAGCCTAGGTGACAGAGCAAGACCTTGTCTCAAAAAAAAAAAAATTGAACCCAGAATGCTCCTCAATGCTACACGTCCCTGCCACAAGCACCACAAGCCCCAACACCATCCCCCACCCCCCCCCACCCCACACACAGGCACATATAAACAGGTTTGGGGTGAGAGCTTACTGGAGAAAGCAGGTTTTCTCCTCCCCTTAATCACTGCCCACCCCCCCAACTCCTAAGAAGACAAGGGTAATGGAGCCAAGAGATCTGTGATGTCTGCAAGAAAAGAGACAAGCATTCCGTTGTCCAGTTAGATGTCTCCTGAATAGGCAGGCTGGCTTCTGGCCCTGTGCTGGCTGGACATAGAGGGACTCACAGGGGCAGGCTGCACAGCACCACAGGTTTCCCACAGATACCAAGAAACTTGCCAGACTGAGTAGTCTTAGAGATACTCCACCAAGAAGGGTGCCCTCCAAGTACAAGGACCCATCAGCAAAGGGTTTGGGAGTGTCCTGTGGGCTGGGGGGAATATTGAGCTGAAGTAGTGTAGGAGGGAGGGGGGCATATATCTCTTGCATCATTATCCTTCAGCCCAAGGATCACAGGAATGCACCTGTAGTTGAATAAGTTGAGTTTATCACTCATTGTAGCAAGGGAGGATAGACACCATATGGAACTATGGGGGTCTTAGTAAGGGGGTGTTAGAAAGAGCCTATTATAGGCGTGGGCAAGGACTTCATGTCTAAAACACCAAAAGCAATGGCAACAAAAGCCAAAATCGACAAATGGGATCTCATTAAACTAAAGAGCTTCTGCACAGCAAAAGAAACTATCATCAGAATGAACAGGCAACTACAAAATGGGAGAAAATTTTTGCAACCTACTCATCTGACAAAGGCTAATATCCAGAATCTATAATGAACTCAAACAAATTTACAAGAAAAAAAAACAAACAACCCCATCAAAAAGTGGGCAGAGGACATGAACAGACACTTCTCAAAAGAAGACATTTATGCAGCCAGAAAACACATGAAGAAATGCTCATCATCACTGGCCATCAGAGAAATGCAAATCAAAACCACAATGAGATACCATTTCACACCAGTTAGAATGGCCATCATTAAAAAATCAGGAAACAACAGGTGCTGGAGAGGATGTGGAGAAATAGGAACACTTTTACACTGTTGGTGGGACTGTAAACTAGTTCAACCATTGTGGAAGTCAGTGTGGCGATTCCTCAGGGATCTCGAACTAGAAATACCATTTGACCCAGCCATCCCATTACTGGGTATATACCCAAAGGACTATAAAATCATGCTGCTATAAAGACACATGCACACGTATGTTTATTGCGGCACTATTCACCAATAGCAAAGAGTTGGAACCAACCCAAATGTCCAACAACGATAGACTGGATTAAGAAAATGTGGCACATATACACCATGGAATACTATGCAGCCATAAAAAATGATGAGTTCGTGTCCTTTGTAGGGACATGGATGAAACTGGAAAACATCATTCTCAGTAAACTATCGCAAGGACAAAAAACCAAACACCGCATGTTCTCTCTCATAGGTGGGAATTGAACAATGAGAACTCATGGACACAGGAAGGGGAACATCACACTCCGGGGACTGTTGTGGGTGGGGGGAGGGGGGAGGGACAGCATTAGGAGATACACCTAATGCTAAATAACGAGTTAATGGGTGCAGGAAATCAACATGGCACATGGATACATATGTAACAAACCTGCACATTGTGCACATGTACCCTAAAACCCTAAAGTATAATAAAAAAAAAATAAAATAAAAAATAAAAAAAAAAAAAAAAAAAAGAAAGAGCCTATTATAGGATTTGGACTTTGGTTGAGTAATTTAGGGGAAGGTCTAAGGAAGCAGGAGGTTGCTATGGATTGGGTGCTGTCAGAAAGCAGGAATGATTCTTTTTAAACATTAAAAAAAATTTTAATTGACAAAAAATTGTGTATATTTACAGTGTACATGATGATTTTATATATGTATGTATTGTGGAATGACTAGATTAAGCTAACTAACATATCCTTTACCTCACATACTTATCATTTTTGAGGCAAGAACATTTAAAATGTACTCTCTGTCAGGCGTGATGGCTCACACCTGTAATTCCAGCACTCTAGGAAGGCTGAGGCGGGTGGATCACAAGGTCAAGAGTTCGAGACCAGCCTGACCAACATGGTGAAACCCAGTCTCTCCTAAAAATACAAAAATTAGCTGAGCTTGGTGGCATGTGCCTGTAATCCCAGCTACTCGGGAGGCTGAGGCAGGAGAATGGCTTGAACCCGGGAGGTGGAGGTTGCAGTGAGCCAAGATTGCGCCACTGCACTCCAGCCTGGGCAACAGAGCGAGACTCCGTCTCAAAAAAAAAAAAGAAAAGAAAAGAAAATTCAACACCACTTCATGATAAAAAACACTCAATCAACAGAATAGAAAGGAATTTCCTCAACCTGATAAGACTGTCTATGAAATGCCCACAGCTAACTTCATACTTAATGGTGAAAAACTAACAAATTCCCTCTAAGGTGAGCACTGGGACAAGGGTGTCCACTCACCTCTTCTGTTCAACATTATACTGGAGGTTCTAACCAGGGCAATTAAGCAAGAAAAAGCAACAAAAGGCACCAATTAAACAGGAAGAAGTAAAAATATCTCCATCTCCACATCCAGCCTCTCCACCTCACTAAAACTGAAGCTGAACAGGTGACAATATATCTGTTATTGGAAGGGTGGAGTTGTCAACTTACTCTTTTAAAGGCTCCATTCACCTGCCTTTTTTCTAACATCTCTTCTTGTTTTCAGGTCCTCCAGCTTGACTGGCGCTATCACAGAGCTCGGGTTCCCCTTTCAGTGACCAGAAACTTGCTTGTTTTCTTTGCTTCCTGGGTAGTGAGGAGGTTCCTCAAAGGGACTCTGCTGTGGCGCATGCTTGCATTCTCACTGTTGGCTCTGATGCAGGACCTTCACACACTGTGGGTGACAGCTCTTAGCATACAGCTGCTGCCACTGCCCACCCACATGGCCTACACACACACACAGTTTGTAGAGCCTGAGGGCTTCTTCTGGCTGCGGAGATAAGCACCTTTATTGGCTGTCTTCCCTTCCTGCTTGCTCACCTGCCTGCCCCAACCCTCAATCTGTGTGTCCTGATGTGGCTTCTCAGGTGGCCTACTTGCACTGGAATCCTTGTCTCAGAGTAAGCTTCTGGAGAATCTAAAACTATGACAGATCGTCATACTAGATCATGGAACCAATTTAGTGGCTCTTGACCAGTGAATTAATAAAAAGGAAATCAGGACCGGGTATAGTGGCTCACACCTGTAATCCCAACAGTTTTGGAGGCCGAGGCAAGTGGATCACTTGAGGTCAGGAGTTCGAGATCAGCCTGGGCAACACGGTGAAACCCTGTCTCTAGTAAAAATACAAAAATTAGCTGGGCATGTTGGTGCATGCCTGTAATACCAGCTACTCAGGAGGCTGAGGCAGAAGGATTGCTTGAAGCTGGGAGGCAGAGGTTGCAGTGAGCCAAAATCTCACCGCTGCACTCCAAACTAGGCGACACAGGGAGACTTCATCTCAAAAAAAAAAAAAAGAAAGAAAAAGAAAGAAAAGAAAAGAAAGAAGGAAAGAAATTAAATACAATAGGAAATAGAGTGCACTCTGCATTTGTTTCCTTTTCAAGAAAACAGATGGGTCATGTAAACTGCATCTCTTAGGATGGAACAAAGACAAAATATTTAGGAAACTCTGCTGTAAAGATTTTTCATTGTTTTTTAAACAACTGTCAGGTCAACATATGACCCTTGAGGGAAAAAAAATGCTCCACGTGTCTATAATACACTAAGGAGAGGCCAAAAAGCAGTGCTAGGTTTTTCTGGATGGAAGGATGTTTCCCCCACTCTCCTCTCCCCCCCATTTTGTGGTCATTTAATTTTCAAAAAAAATTTGCAATAATTATCTTTGTAAGAGTCTGTTGAGAATGAGTTCTTTACATTGCTAATGGGATTATGAACTGAACTGCTGGCTTTCAGTCAGCAACCCTGTAAATCCCTGGATTTATGCTAAGAAAAAGAACACAAAAGAACCACAATGTGACATGCAGAATAATGCAGGCTGCAGTGTTACACATTCAGTTAAAAAGTGAAAGCAACTTCCATGTCTGCGTTGGAGAGGCCAGTGTTCCTGGGAAGAGAGGCTTTCAAGTTGAGTTTGCAGAGCACTTCGCAGAAAGACTGAGGAAGAGTCCACCGTTTGTATCAAAAACCTCCTGGAATGCTGGTGAAGACTGGGGGCGCTTTAGGTGCCTCCGTGGCAGCTCCAACGAGGAAGGAGCTGGGACCCCTGCTCCTCTCAGCTGCGCTCTGTTCTCCCGAGAGGCTTGCTGGAGGGCGAGCAGTTCAGCAAGAACTCAAAACAAGGGCACAGCTCTCACACGGATTCCAGTACTCACTGAAAACGGCTCAGCACAAAAAAAGCACAGAGTCTCGTTGAATGCCACTGGGAGACAAAGCGGAGAGGGAGGTGCAGGCAGTTAGGAGGTTCCAGAAAGGGAAGTGTTGGCAACGATTTGTCCTTTCAGTGCTTGACACCCAAGACCACAGCAGGCCTGTGGCCAGCGGGGACACAGTCCACAAGTGGGGGTTTTTAACAGCTTGTTCTTAAGAGAGCTTCCCAAACCACAGAGTAATGAGCACTCAGGTGTCTCAGGCCCACGGAGGATTTAATAGATGAAACGCTGGGTCGTCTCGAAGCCGTGGTTGTTAAGAAGTTTAAATATATTGACTGGAAACGGGGAGAAACCAGAGGGTGGAGGAGCCGCTCGCACTGCGGTGCGATCCCTGAGGGCTCGGGGCAGGGGACTGGGGACCGAGCAGGAGCTGGCAGGGTGAGCTCTGCGAAGCGGGCGTGAGACCGAGCGCCCATGGGCCGGTCACGCCGGGTGGCCGCTCACCCCCTCACGCCAGCAGGAGCGCGCGCGCAGGCCCCGCGGGGCCGGGAGGGCGGCACGGGCGGGGCCCCCGCGCTCTCACCGCCCTGGGGTGTGGTTCCCGCCTACGGGCCGGGCGGGGCGGCGGGTTTAAGGCGCAGGCCTTCCCGACACGGCTCACTCGCGCCCTTGCCGCCGCCACCGCACCCCGCCATGGAGCGGCCGTCGCTGCGCGCCCTGCTCCTCGGCGCCGCCGGGCTGCTGCCCCTGCTCCTGCCCCTCTCCTCTTCCTCCTCTTCGGACACCTGCGGCCCCTGCGAGCCGGCCGCCTGCCCGCCCCTGCCCCCGCTGGGCTGCCTGCTGGGCGAGACCCGCGACGCGTGCGGCTGCTGCCCGATGTGCGCCCGCGGCGAGGGCGAGCCGTGCGGGGGCGGCGGCGCCGGCAGGGGGTACTGCGCGCCGGGCATGGAGTGCGTGAAGAGCCGCAAGAGGCGGAAGGGTAAAGCCGGGGCAGCAGCCGGCGGTCCGGGGGTAAGCGGCGTGTGCGTGTGCAAGAGCCGCTACCCGGTGTGCGGCAGCGACGGCACCACCTACCCGAGCGGCTGCCAGCTGCGCGCCGCCAGCCAGAGGGCCGAGAGCCGCGGGGAGAAGGCCATCACCCAGGTCAGCAAGGGCACCTGCGAGCAAGGTGGGCACGAGCGCTTCCCTCTCCAACCCTGCCCCGCTCGGCCCAGCGAAGGGCACATCCGACGGGGCGTCCGCGGCGGCCTCGCCCCGCGCTGCTCACCGCGATTCCCCCGCGGGCATCCGAGGAGCCAGATGGGAGGGAAAGAGTTGGCAGCCGCGGAATGCCAGGAGCGGTGGGCGACGCCCCCCCCCCCTTCTCCTTTTTGGTGGTTTTGAGAGTTTGGTGCGTGCGTCAAGAAAGTGAGGGCCGGGTGTATATGTACAAAAGATTTTCCGAGACCTCAGACTTCCCCATGCCCAAAGCGCACCCAACTCGTGCTAACATCTGTCCATTTCTCATCATTCTTTCTTGGCTTGGGGATGTAGAGAGAGGTGAAGTCAAGAGATGGGGGAAAGGAGTTTGACAATGAAATATAAAGTAAGGACTTCCAGACAGATTTTTTTTTTTTTAAGATAGGATCTTGCTCTGTCGCCCAGGGTGGAGGGCAGTGGCATGATCTCGGCCCACTGCAACCTCTGCCTCAAGCGATCCTCCTGCCTCAGCCTCCCAAGTAGCTGGGACTACAAGCCTGTGCCACCACGCCTGGCCAATTTTTGTTTTGTTTTGTTTTGTTTCGTTTTGTTTTGTTTTGTTTTGTAGAGACGGAGTTTCACTATGTTGCCTAGGCTGGTCTCGAACTCCTGAGCTCAAGTAATCCCGGCCTGCTGGGATTACAGGCATAAACCACCGTGCACAGCTCTGATTTCTTAGTATTGAAGAAAATAGTCCACTTTCTAAAAATTATAGGTTCTCAAACAGTAATCTAACTAGCTAATTATTTGTGGGCAAAAATAAAATACAAACTCTTTGAAGAATGTTTTTGTGATGCACTTTGTTGTCAACCTTCTGACCATTTTGTTTTTCCTTCCTGTTTCTTTGATTTGTATTGTTTTGCATAATTTGTCCCCAGGATGCACTGTTCAGCAGAAATGTCTTTGAGATTATGTTTGATTGTTTATTTTATTCCAAACAATTCCAAGCTTGCTGTAAATGAAATAAGAAAACATGCCGGGTGGGGTGGCTTATGCCTGTAATCCCAGCACTTTGGGAGGCCAAGATGGGCAGATCACGAGGTCAGGAGTTTAAGATCAGCCTGACCAACATGGTGAAACCCCATCTCTAATAAAAAATATATATATAAATTAGCTGGGCACGGTGGTGCATGCCTGTAATCCCAGCTACTCAGGAGGCTGAGGCAGGAGAATCGCTTGAATCTGGGAGGCGGAGGTTGCAGTGAGCCGAGATCACACCACAGCACTCCAGCCTGGGTGACAGACAGAGACTCCATCTCAAAAAAAAAAAAAAAAGAAAGAAAAAAGAAAATAAAGTCTAGACTTGCAAATACACACACACACACACACACACACAGAGAGAGAGAGAGAGAGAGAGAAATTTTAACTCTAATGCCTGAAATAACATTTTCCATTGGCAGTATTTTCAAGGGAAAGTCAGACGTTCAATGTTGGCAGCTCCTGATCTTAGCCAAGGTAGAAAAGGGAGAGGAGGCAGTTCTGAGATTACAGAAGCTGTTGCTTCTTTAACACAGTTCAGACTTTCTCCAGAATTTCCAAATTCTTTCTTTAGAGCTTTTCCCAGAAGTCCACAAACTAATAGGTTGTATGTCATCAATTTCAGAGTTCACTATTGAAAGCCTTAAATTGTGTAACTCACTATTAACTATTTATAGTATCATCACCTTAAACTTAGAAAATTGCAACCCAAAATAATCTGCATATTTTTCCAATAGAAACAGTTATTTGTTACTTTGGATCTCATTTGTCGGTCACATCATGAAAAGATAAATGTGCGTTATTTAAGAACTTATTCCAAATATTGAGATTTTCTTATAAACATTACAATGGGGAACTTTATAGTTTTTTCAAAATGACAGATACTTGCCTTATCAGAGCAGAAGGTTAGCTTGGTGATTGTTCAAGTGTTGTCAATTTCTGGTTTATACTTAATATTCCTTTTTCTCACCTGCTACTTACATCACCAAACACTCACACAGTCTGATTATAAAATACTGAGACTGACAGTCAATATAGAACCAGTTTCATAACCTCGTTACCACGTACATCCAGCTCAGTACCTCTCCAGACTGCAAACCCTTTGAGGGTTCCGGCCCGGCTTTTCTTTATATTTGGGGAAACGTTAGAGAAAACAGCATCTAAAACTGGAAACCTTGACTTACATTAGCCATTTCTTCTCATCCTAAATTGAGAGAGATGAGGTCTAAATGGCAGAGACCATTTATAGGAGAATGCCAAAGAGAGCAGAAGAGAATGGGAAGCCTTTCCCACAGCAGAACCTTTCCACAGCAGAGACAATAGACTGATCCCTATCACGTCCCCTAAATATTTCTTCTGACACCTGGATGGGTTTTGACAATCATAGAAGCAAACTGGACAGAGTGCCATTTACTTCTGTGTGTGCCATTTCATACCGGGGCTTTGCACAGAATAGGAAATGCGTTGTCTAGGTTCCTCTAGACCTCTAGGTTCCTTTCTATTCTCAGAAGAAACTTAAGTTATGCTTGAGTATAACTTGAGTAGGGGCCAGGTAGGGGCAGCATTGTGGGATTCAGCCACAAAGGTGTGATTCAATCTGCCTTCTGGTCTTTGGTCCCATTTAACATGCATTTACTGAGCAGCTAGCTTGAGTCACGCTGTACTAGGTGCTATATACCAGGGATGTACAAAACAGATTTGATGTTGCTGATTAAGAAAGTATCTGTACAAGTTACAAACTCACCTCCCAGAGCACTTGCCCTGGAGCTCTGGAGCTTGCCCCAGTCTTCCTCCTTTCTAAGATCACCACTTACCCACCTGGGAAGAGATCTTGGTCTGCTTGTTTTCCATACCTCTCTGGTAGGAGGCAAAGCGATCTGCTTGAAAATATGTCTGAAAGATAATCAGCAAATAATTTCAAATCTTGGAACTGTCATTATGAATTTACTGCCATTAGACTGTATTGAGGTCCCTGAAGTCATGGGTAACCAGAAGGGGGAATTTGAAGATTCCATTTTATGAAAAGAAGTTGATACAATGAAGCTAAGATATATAATAAAATTTCATAGTTGGAAGAGAACATGATGCTTCTCTATTCCAGTTACTCGTTATACCTTTTGTTCATAGTCTTTTAAATCTGAGCTCTTTGGCAATCCCATTTCAGCCGCTTTGGTCTCATTAGGTACCATCCTTTCTCCCTTAGAATTAATTTTCACTTCTGGAATCAGAATGTCATTCTTAAGGGTCTCCCTTCTTAGTACCTTTAGGACCAAGTTCAAACTACCTAGCAGGACATAACAGGCCCTTCACAATATAACTCCATTCTATTATTTTGACCTCTTCTCTCCAACCTCCTTTATGCACTAGCCACAGTGTCTGCTATTCACACTTCAGCACATATGTCTCTATGCTTTCATGCCTCTGTAGAAGTTGTGCCTTCTGCCTGCAATGCCTCTCACCTCCACACGAGCCACAATCACACCCTCCTTCACTTCCTTTCCATCCTTTGAACTCTTACCTATGATCCTTTTGTAGTTCATAAGCATGATGATTGAGTGTTCATACACATGTGTGAGGTATGTCACCCCCAAGCCTTTTATGACATTGGCACATTACCTGTCTGACATGAAAGAAAAAAAAATAAAAATTTAAAAAATGGGCGGCTGGGCGCAGTGGCTCACGCCTGTAATCCCAGCACTTTGGGAAGCAAAGGCGGGCGGATCACGAGGTCAGGAGATCGACACCATCCTGGCTAACACAGTGAAACCCCGTCTCTACTAAAAATACAAAAAATTAGCCCGGCGTGGTGGCGGGCGCCTGTAGTCCCAGCTACTTGGGAGGCTGAGGCAGGAGAATGGCGTGAACCCAGGAGGCGGAGCTTGCAGTGAGCCGAGATAGCGCCACTGCACTCTGGCCTGGGCAAAAAAGCAAGACTCCGTCTCAAAAAAAAAATTTTAAAAATGAGCTCTTACCTAGCCTTCAAGGATCAGCTCTGTCAGTTTCTCTGTGAAGCATTCTGACTTTCCCCACCCCAAAATGATGTATTTGTTCTTCTAGAGCTACGCATCCAGCCATTGTTTCAACTAATATTTATTCCACGTGTACTGTGCATCTGTATATAAGAGGCAGTATAGCAGAGAAGTTCAGATGAGGAGCTCTCAAGCCAGACTCCCTTGGTGTGAATCTTGACCACTTACTAACTATAGCCTTGAGCAAGTTATTTGACCTGTCTGCCCAGGGTTTTGCTCACTTATAAGACAGGGATTATAACCATTATCTATCTCATAGGGTTGTCATGAAGATTAAATGTCATGAATATTATCCATAGAAAGCATTGGATGAACATTAGTTGTTGTCATTATTCAACATGAAAGTAAGCTCCAGGTGGGAAGGGAGATTTTGCTCCCTCATATAGACAGACCCAAGGACCTAGATAAGTGCATGGTATGTAGTATGTACTTTAAACACCTGTCTAATGCATGAATCAATGAATGAATCAACCTATGAATTGCCTAGGCACTCTCCTAATCTCAGGGTAAGTAGCCTTGAATAAGATATACAGAAACAAGGAAACATATTTTCACACAATGTGTACATGCTGTGAAGGGTGTACATCAGAGAAATAGGATAGAGACTCCGATGAATGAGCAGTATTAAGTGAGATGAGTAGAACCATGCTAAGAACCCTTGGGAGGATTTCAGCAAAGGGAACAGCAAGGCCTTGGGCCCTGAGTGGAGAACAAGTTGGCTACTATAGACCTTCCCCAACTGCTGCAAAAGGACTCTTTGAATGTCTGTCTTCCCCACTAGACTGTAACCATTGTAAAGGAGGGATTTCATCTTATAACTCCTTATAAACACAGTGTCTGGCTAATAGTTGGGCATATCATAAATATTTGTTGATTAACAAAGGAATCCTCTTAAGAAAGCACCTTCCTGTTTGGAAATGCAGGAAAGCCCCTCTCCCGCCTGTCTGCTCTCTTTCCTCCTAGCATTTTCTGCCTTCCTAAAGTCTAGGCCAGGGAATTCATCTGACATTGATTTGCCTTCCTTTCTGTCATCAGCAATCCTGAACTCTGACATTGGATGGTAACTTTTCCCCCCAAATCCCAACATTTCCATGTCCCCTTGCTGAGTAAAATTAGGTCCAGAGCTATAGAAACTTTCTGTAAGTGGAAAATGCTTCAGTATAGATTTTGATTTTCAGGAACTCATTTTATTTGGTGAGTTTTAAACCTCCATTCTTTGAGAAGCTCATTTTAGATTCATTAGACTCATTTTTTATGTTGATAATGTATCATTTAAATGCCCATGTTCTACTATCCTTCAGTAAATTTATGAACTTCATTGAAAGTTGAAACAAAGGGGTTTCAAATTAAATGAAGTTGTTAATTGTCTGGCTTAACCTCGGGAGTGCAAGTCAGTATAATACTTCACTAAACTAACACAGTAGTACCATGAGGACAGTCAGAGAGCCAGAGGAGGGGACCCAGGTTTGTGGAGGAAAAGCCAAGAATCATTTAGTGGAAAAATGATGTCCTGACTGAGACAGGGATAAGAAGGAATTGGCTGGAGAAGAGCTAGCACAGAGGTTGTGGTAGAGTTAGAAGGGAGATGAGAAGAAAACACTGTATATATACAATAGAATACTATTCAGCCTTTAAAAAGAAGGAAATTTTGTCATTGCCACAACATGAGGGGACCTGGAAGGGATTATATTAAGTGAAAAAAAGCCAAGCACAGAACGACAAATGCTATGTGATCTCACTTATACGTGGAATCTAAAAAAAGTCAAACTCATAGAAGCAGAAAATAGAACATCAGTTACCAGAGATGGGGTTGGGAGGAGGGACAGGATTGGCAAGATGTTGGTCAAAGGACACACAAGTTTAGTTAGAGAGGAGACATAAGTTCAAGAGATCTATTGCCCCTCATGGTGACTATAATTAATAACAATATATTATATACCTGAAAATTGCCAGCCTGAGCAACATAGTGAGACCTCATCTCTATAAAAAAATTAAAAAATTAGCTGGGTGTGGTGGCGCACACCTGTAGTCCCAGCTACTTGGGAGGCTGAAGCGGGAGGATTACTTGAGACCAGGAGGTCAAATCTGCAGTGAGCCATGATCATACCACTGCACTCCAGCCTGGGTAACAGAGCAAGACCCTGCCTCAAAAAAAAAAAAAAAAAAAAGAAAAGAAAAGTTCTAAGATCATAGACTTTAAATGTTGTTACCACACACACATAAAAAAATGTATGAGGTAATGCATATGTTAAATAGCCTGATTTAGCCATTCCAAAATGTCTACATGCATCCGAACATCATGTTGTATACCATATATATACAATTTTCAGTTATCAGTTAAAACAATTTTTTAAGAGAAAGGAGATAACCAGAGCATAGCCAGCAGAAAGACTCACATGAGGTTTGGTGGGACTGCCTAGGAAGAAGGAGGCAGCTGGCCGCGTGACAGAGCCCAGTGGTAGGGGAGGGCCTGTGACCCCTTAAGGAGCTGAGACGCTGTCACAGAGCAGTGGGAGTGCTGAGGGATGGAGCTGGATTTGTGCTTTTAGAAAAGCTTTGTTGGCTGCTGTTGGGAGAATGGATTGGAAGGGGGTGAGACTACAGTCAGAGACTCCCATAAGGAAGCTGTTACTGTAATCACAACAACAGATGCCTACCCTCCTTCCCAAGACTTCCCTCTCTGATCTTCGAAGCATTGTCAAATCCGGGTTCCCAGCCTGCCGTGGCAAGCTGCTTGCTACTTGGGAGTGAAAAGCCCTTGTGGAGCTTTTGCTTATTCAGTGACTGCTCATAAAGTGTCCGCACCTCGCTTGCCTTATGAGCCAGTCCTGCCTCCAAATCACCACCACTTGCTCCTTTCAGGAGTCTCATCCCCCTGAGTCCCTATTACTCTTTCTCTCCGCTTTCAGATCAGAAACAGAAAAAGTCACCTTCCCTAAGAGTCTACTCCAGTCCAATAGAAATGCTTTAAAATTTTTCTGGCCTCAGCTGCCCTTCTTGAGCACAGAAATTTCTAGAATATTGAGTGAACCACTGGTTCTTTATTATCATTTTGTCCAGTTTCAATCACTGCATTTTAGGAAAGATGTGAAAAACTGAAGGACAGAAAGTGGGGCCTTAGAGGACTTAGGATTCTTTCAGAGGAAAGTAATCTAAAGGACAAGTTAATGTGTCTTCATCGTTTGGGAATTAGTTATTAAATGGAAGGTGCCTGACAAATTATTCTCTTAATACAGTTCTTCAGGAGGACAGCATTAAAAGGCCTGGAATTAAATAGCCGCAAGGCACATTTAGATGACACGTCAGGAAGAACTTTCCAGCAAAAACTATTGAATAGGTTACTGTGTTCAGGCAGAAGTCAGGAGACTCTCTTTAGGAGAGCTGAGAAATAACTTGAGGGGGAGGGGCCACATCTGGGGGAGGATTTTATAATTTTTAAATCTCTTAAACTATACAGCTTTGAGATGGAATGATAAAGCTGAGCAGGCGTGTGTTAACATCCTGAAATATGATTTCCATCCTGTCCCTAGAGCCTGCCCTCGGGGTCCACTGTAGACTGGCCTTCTAGAAGAAACCACCTTATAAGGCTCTCTTGGATAGTTCAGCGACAGAACACCCTTGGATGGAGTCCAAGGCCAGCTAGCCTTCACTGATTCAAAATTCCTCCCCACAGTGGATGAGATTATGATGCTGCCTTTACCTCAAGCCACCCCTACCCCACAAACAATCTGACCTCATCTGTGTTTTTCATTGTTAGACAAATAACATCTTGTTTTTAGCAGCTGGGGAACCCTGAATTATCATCAAAAGAATTTTTAAGCCAGGGAATATGAACGTAACCTTTTTTTGAAATTTAGGAGTGGCGCAATTAGAAAGCTCTGAAACGGAAGGAGACTTAGGTATATGTGAATTAATAAGCCCGCTTATTTAAGGTAATTTCAAAGATTTCCCAGTGAGTCTTTTACTCTTATGTGGGGGTAGCAGTGGAGGACTAGAAATGTCCAAGGGAAGCTTCCCCAGCCTGTCATATATGGCTTTTCCAGGTCAATCAAGACCGTCTCCTCCACCAGGCCTCTGAGAGAAAATGAGATCAGAAGAAAAAAGCCAGGATGATAATGGGGGGTGGGGGGTGGGGAACGTTTACTTATTTTTTTTTTTTACATAAAATTGATTGTGTTAAATAGTTGACCTCTGTTTTATCCCAAGTTGGATTAATGGCAAAATGATATGGCCCTTTTGAAAAAGCTAATGTGTTGAATTGCCTTTACTGTTTCACAGAGGACAGCAGTCAAGGTTAATTCGAAACAGCTGGAGCGAACAATAAGCCTCACCCCCATCAATGTCCCTACCAGGGGAGGGTTACCAGGGAGAGGAGCAGTCCCAGGAATCCAGGGAGGGGCCTCTGGTCCCAAAAGCAGGCCAGAGTTGCAGAGAAGTTTTGTGTCTGAAAAATAAGAAAGGTTCATTTCAGGTGAAACAGACCTGGGAACCCCGTGTTGACAAAGCCCCATTCATATAGTATGAAGTTCCCACAGTACAGAGCACTGACAAGGCCAAGGCCAAACCGACAGGTTCAAAGCAGGCTCGGCCACTGTGAGAAAACAACCCCCTCAAAACTTCAGGAGAATGTATATAATAAATGAAGGTACAATTTCATACCTTCACAGGATTATTGAGCAGGTCAAATTACGTAACAGATATGAAAGCACTATGTAAACTATGCGGACTGTGCGGCCCCAAATAACTGTAAAGAATTATTAACTAGACTGTAAATGCCTTGAGGGCAAGGAATGCATCTGCGTCATGCCTCGTCGTGAGTGATAATGACAGCGGGTATTTGTGAAGCACTTGACAGTTTGCTGAGGACTTCTGTGGATTTTCCTCATATGCTACTCATAACAACCCTGGAAGGTAAGGGGAATTATTATCCCAAATTCCAAATAAAGACACTGCAGGTCAGACGTGACACAGGTGGTAAATAGCAATTCTGGCACTTACTTTAGGTATTCTACTAGAGGCTTGCTATTCAAAGTGCGGTACGTAGATCAGCAGCATTGACTCTCTGTGCTTTCTTTTTATAAACTCGGAATTATTTCAAAATAAGAAGTTTCTAACAAAAGAGATTCAGAAGAGTCAAACCCTTGGGTGTGAAAAAGTTTTAGGAAGACTTTCCTGAATTTATTTTGCCTATATTTTGTTTTTGATGAGTGAGCAAGGGGGATATATGATATATTTGTGTCTAAATAGATCTAAAAGAGCTCTTTCGTTAGCATAAAATAAACATTCTGTATGATAACAAAGTTTATGTCAGAGTTGAGATGGCTCTTTATGGTACATAGGCTGTGCCTTCTAAAAAATGTCATATTATATTCAGTGAAAGATGATTGTTTCTTAAAATGAATGAATGTCTCTGAGGTGGCTAACATTAGTCCTTCTATAGCCAGATTAGCAATCTTAGAGCCTGGTCAGGCACAGTGGCTCTTGTTTGTAATCCCAGTACTTTGGGAGGCCAAGGTGGGAGGATCTCTTGAGCTCAGGAGTTCAAGACCAGCCTGGGCAACATAGTGAGATCTCATCTCTACTAAAAATAAAAATAAAATTGTTAATTGGCCAGGCACGGTGGGAAGCACCTATAGTCCCAGCTACTCAGGAGGCTAAAGTGAGAGGGTCACTCTAGTCATCAAGGCTGCAGGAAGCTATGCTGGTGCCACTGCACTCCAGCCTAGATGACAAGGTGAGACCCTGTCTCAAAAAAAAAAAAAAATAAGAAACATAGAGCCTGGCAGGGCACAGTGGCTCATGCCTATAATCCCAGTGCTTTGGGAGGCTGATGCGGAGGATCCCTTGAGACCGGGAGTTCAAGACCAACCCTGGCAACATAGTGTGAGACCCTATCTCTACCAAAAAAAGAATTACAAAATTAGCTGGGCTTGGTGGTGTGCCTGTAGTCCTAGCTACTTGGGAGGCTGAGGTGTGAGGATCACTTTCAGCCCAGGAGGTCAAGGCTGCAGTCAGCTATGATTGTGCCACTGCACTCCAACCTGGACGACAGAAGGAGACCCTGTCTCAAAAAATAGAAAAACCTTAGAGCCCAACCCTTCAGTTGCAATCCAGAGGCTCTCGAAGGATCAGCGAGTGTGCTAGGGCTGCTGGCATGAATATTAGTCCAAGAAAGACCTCTTGGAGCATAATGTTTGCGTGTGCTGTTTGATCATTTTCCAGGCCTTTGTAGTAACTCTGAGTAGGCTAGAGGAAAAGAATCACTAAGGTAACTGTCAACATGCTCAAGTATTCGCTTTCACCTGAGGTTTAACCCTGAATGTTGACCTTAACCCCTGACTCCAGCACTGTCCCACCATCAATTTTCCCAGTTTGAGTAATAATATTTAGTCTACATCTAAGCTATGGTCTAAGGAATTTGCATTTTTTTTAATTGAAGCATATTTTTGTCAGCTAGGTACAACTTGCAGTAGGAAAATTCATGCAGGGGTTTGAGAACTCAATTAAGCATAATCCATTTAGACTTTTCGAGGGAGAAGAAAAAAAGAGGGCTTTCATATTCTTACAGGCAGCAAGGCAGCTGACTCCAATCATCCGGTTCTTTCATGTTGTTTTTCTTGAAGGGAAGTCTCCAGCTTCTACAGAGGTTTGTCTTTTTCTCTGAGTGAGAAATGCTCAAAGGCATTTTCATTTACATCACCACAGATCAGTGTGCAAGTGGTCAAGTGGTTGAATTGGGAAAGCTTTCCATCTGACATCTGTTCTGCTCTCTTCTGGCCTGACCCCAAGCAAGGAAGAAAAATTTATCAAGAAATAGATCTCCTGGAACATTCAGAAGGTTTTGAAAGAGACCACACAGAAATGAGGCTTCAAGAATTTTTTAGGGTAGCCCAAGCCTGCAGGATTCAGAGCCTGCTCCTTCTCCATGGGAGCTTTCAGAACTTTCTGCTCCAGGAACAGAACTCCAAAAGTGAATTTCAATAGCAGATGCAGCAATTACACTGCACCCCTGGCTTCCAAAGGACCCCCCTCAGGAAGCCATAGAGTGTTTGATGGAGAATGAAATGCTTGTGCAGCAGTGCTCTCTGAGTGAGAGAAGGGGAGATGAGAGTCCATTCAGTGTGGCTGCTTAGTAGAAATGCTCAGCTCAGTGGGAAAGGGAAGGCTGGGGCAGAGATCAAGACACCACCAGATATTTGACAGGCCAGGGCTTCGGAGCCAGAGGCCCCTCTCTGCTCTGTTGTGTCTCAGATCAGAGCCTCAGAGCAGGACGGAAAAGTTGATCTGACTTGGCTCTTTCTGCATTGCTGGGCCTTTGGTTCACTAGAAAATAACTGGCAGGGCAGGGCAGGCCTGTTCTGGACCCAGTTGCAATGTGGCAAAGTGAGCAGCTCGTGCCCCTTTCCCGCCTCCCCATGTCCTCTCATCTGAGGCCTCTTTCTTTTCACCCATTCAGCCTGGCCTGTTACTGCATGCTGCCCCTTTTGCTCGTCTGACTGAGCTCAAAGAAGTGGGATTTTCTTTTCTCCACCCACCAACCCTTTCTTAGTTAGAGAGCTTGGCCAGTAACTTTATAAATGGTGAGTCCTGCTCAGTCCACTCCTCCTAGCTCCATCCCCAGACTTATGAGCCACCTGACGTTCCCCCACGAGAGAGCGAATAAGCAAAAACTTGGCATGCCACCTCTGAAAGGCAGCCAGCTCAGTCCATGTCATCCAGGAGAGATGGTCAGCCCTTTTGTTCTTGACACTCCATTGGGATGAAGTTTTTCACATGTCTTAGGATCATAATCCACCCCATATATCAGCCCCAAGCCTATCTCCCTTTTCAGGACAAGCCCAAGGGGTAGGGGAGATAGCTATAACCCCATGGTGTGACTGTGGGTTTGACAGGTCTCCAGTGCTCACCCCAGGGCTGTCCCTACCAGTTACTTTCAACTTTTAGTGCCAGGTCACCCAGAAGCCAAGATTGGCTGGTATACGAGAGGAAATAAAGCAGAGTGGTTAAGGAGATGAACTTTGGAGTCAGACCACCTGGGTCAAATCCCCACTCTGCCACTTAACTATTTGTGTGACCCTAACCTCCTTCATTCATGATTTTTTTTTACCTGCAAGACAGGTATAATAACAATGTTATTATACTTAGAGTTTTGGGAAGTTAAGTGAGGCAATACGTGAAAAATATTGGTACCTGGTATGTAGTAGGATTTCACTAAATGCTGTTTCGTTTCCATGTTTATTGTTATTAGCATTATAGAACTGAGTATGAATTAATATATTAGTGCCTTGCTGATGTCCTACTTTGACCAGTCCAAACACAATACTGCCTCATGTGTTCCCAGGTTAGATCTGAAACCTATGTTCAGACCTGCGTAAAAAAAATAACAGGGTAGTTTTCTTAAAAAGAAAATTCGTGGGAACTTCCATCTTGCTCTGCAGAGATTCTAGAACAGGGAGTTCTGCCCATCTCTTGAAAGATCCCAGAGTCCAAATGCGGACAGTCTAATGGGACCCACCCAGGATGCTGGCCAGAGGACATGCTTTGCTTTGCAGCATAGAATGTTTCCATCTTCAAGCTCATTGTCACTCACATTATTTTTGGTAGCACCTTTTAGATATAGAATCATTTTGGATTCAGAGGTCACTCACATTTAGTAATCATCGGACTCTCTCCTCCCTGGATATTCTACCAGTATTTTATACATAGGAAATATTCAATAATTTTTGTTGGATGGTTCATGGGGGAAAAAATTAAAGTACTGGCCCCAAAGAGGATATGAACAAAAATCACAGAGTTTGGCAGAAAAAGAGCACAATTAGTGCCCATTAGGTACACACTGAGTATTATCTTTGGCTTTTAGAGTCTTATTGGTGGAAATAATAAAGTTCTTGCTGCAATTCTTGTGTCTCTTCTTTGGCTTATACATGTAGCCTCAGCTTAGCAGGAACTCATTTTTAAAAAATCATTTAAAAATCAAAACATTCAACTATCAACAGATGTATTTCGACTCAGAAAGTGCCCACTTAAGTTGGTTCATTGCATCTGAGAGGTGATAACGTCCACCTTCCAGTGTGCGTTGACGAGTAAAGAAATGAAGGTATGAAGAAGAGGTTTAAGAAGCTAGATAACTTTTCAGATCCACCAGCGCCAGCAATTTTGAGTGAAATTGGCAGAACATCGGGACTACTGACTCACCATATACTATGCACTCTATCACCTTCTAAAGCAGTGGTTCTTCACCTTGGCTGTACATCAGAATCACCTGGGGAGCTTTACAGAATGCTGATGCCTGAGTTCCACTCCAAGATTCTCATTTAATTGGTTTGGATGTGACCTGGGCAGCAGGACTTTTTAAAACTTTCCAGATGACTTAATATCCAGCCCCAGTTCAGAACTATTGTTCTAAAAAGACTTCAAGTCACTTTTTGGGATGCTTCATTCCCTCGGGATAATCATAATAATAATAGGCCAGTTTTCGCTCAGTTTATCCAGCATCTAGTGTTTTGCAACAGGGGACTTTTGAGAAGATCTAGTGTGCCATGGGAAATGTAAGCCCTAGAAAACATGATCACCCAATATAGTGCAGGCAGCATAAATGGTTTGGCTACTTCTTATCTTTTTGGCTATTTCAGAGCTCTTATTTGAATCAGACAGAACGGAAATATGTCAGTTTTGTTGGTATTTTAAAAATGGTATCCCAAAACACTCAGAAAAATATTCACCTAAAGCCACATGATCCAATCTTTCTATTATTTCACTAGAACGTACGCTTCATGAGCCCAGTGCTTTTTATCTATTTGTTCACTACTGAATCTCCAATGTCTAAACCGTCCTTGGGATATGGTAGGCACTCAATAGATTCTTGTTGCATAAATGAATGCATAATTAAGAGTGGATTTATTATGTGCCCTGTTGGAAAGAGGAACCTTCACATTGATGGAAGCCCACCTCTGTCATCTATCTGGAATCTCTGATAGGGAGAGGCAGCTCTGCTCAGCTTATTGGTCCCTCAGCTTAGAGGAGTATCTCTTGTCACTTGGCTGAGGCCTTTCCGATGGGCGTCTTCTCAAATTATCCCTTGTAGTTACTCTCTATTGTCACAAAATCTCTGAGACTGACAGCAGTGTTCCATTCCATTTTATCATCTCTCCTCTAATCATTTCCCAGGCAATGTGTATGGGGATTGTGCAGCCTTGAGAAATGTGTTTAACCTCTCTGAGCATCAGTTTTCTCATTTGTAAAGCAAAGACACTACCGACCTCACAAGGCGGTTGTGAGAGTTACATGACTTAATGTATTTTAAGTGCTTAGCGCAGTGTTTGGCCCACAATTGGCCTTTAATAAAGGTTAATCTTAGTCTATCTTGCCCTTCAGTTAAACAGTAGCAGAGGAAGGCATAAGTACAATACATTCTTATTATTCACCGAAGTTTTGTTCTAGGAAGTCACCACAAGCACTGAATTAGCAAATACTGAACCACTCCTCCTAGGAGCAATTCAGTTAGGTTCCTGCAAGCCTCCAATCACATTTTTATCAACTGATCAATACATAATTTTGTTTTATGTGTGATTCTGTTTAAAGACACATTATTTAACATAAATTATGATTCATTAACATTGAACTCATGGCCAAGAGCAAGCACTGCAGCTCAAGCCAGAATGAAGTTTATCTAACACACGTATTTTCCATAAGGCATATCACAGCCTGCTTGCTTGTAAGGAATGACTAGACAGCACTTCAGCACAAAGTCTGGGGCCATTTTAGACAGCTGAGTCACCATCAGAAAGCACAAAAATACAAAAAGTCGCACCACACAGACTGTAATAGGGGTGCTTGTTGATAGTGTGACAGCTGAAACTAGAAGCCAGAGTGGTGCCTTGTTCCACCTCAGTGGGGACCCTGTGCATCCAGTGACTCAAATGTTTGTTGCTCTGTGCATGTCTGCAAATGATTTGATTTGGGGGAGGCAACTACATTTTAGCAAGTAGGTGAATTTGCAAATATGGCATCCATAAATAATGAGGATTGACCGTATTTGGAAATGGTCAAGGGTTCAGCAACAAGCATTAGAGAACTACCAAGGATTCCGAGGGCAGAACCCAAGTGTGGGTGACGCTTCCTTTATATGCCTCAAAGCATATAACGTCATTCGGGGCACAGAGCAGGTATTTAGGAAATAATTCTTGGATGACTCTTGATGCAATTTAACAAACACGTAAACTAGCCTTGTTTTGACTATCCCATGATGAGCCTGTTTTTGCCCTGCACCCTCCTACAAGATGTTAGTGAGAAGTGTAGAGTTCATTAAGTTTTCATAGGAGTGGCAGGAAGGTTTTGTGGGAGGCTTCTCCTCCCATTTCTCTGCACAGCCTTCCCACCAGCTACAGAGCATCCCACGTGTGGCCCTTACTTCACATGGAGCCACCCTCAAAGGCACTGTCCTGTCCACACCTTCCCACAACCATGCCTGTCATCTCTCTCCCAGTTTCCACTTGGCAAGTAGGCTCTGTCCCTGGCCCTGTGGAGTGCACCCATCTTTTAGCTCAAGACACAAGGTTACTTGGATCCTCACTATCATTGAAAGTGGAAAATTATAATAATTCCGTCACTCACATCCAGTGCCTGCTTCTTGTAAATGATGTGCTGGGTGCCAGATGGAAATTTGCCCCATGAGAAAGACTGCCCCTGCTCTAAGGAGCTTAGAAACCTGCAGTTCATCCTGGTGGAAGAAAGAAGAGGCAGTTAGACTCAAAATAAGAGAGTCCCTGTGTAAACCAAGCCAATAAAATGCACAGGAACAAAGAATGCACACGCACACACCTCAACCCTTCATTTTTAATTATTGGAAGTGTATTTTCTGGGCAATTTCTTTTTTTTTTTTTATTATTATACTTTAGGGTTTTAGGGTGCATGTGCACAATGTGCAGGTTTGTTACATATGTATCCATGTGCCATGTTGATTTCCTGCACCCATTAACTCGTCATTTAGCATTAGGTGTATCTCCTAATGCTGTCCCTCCCCCCTCCCCCCACCCCACAACAGTCCCCGGAGTGTGATGTTCCCCTTCCTGTGTCCATGAGTTCTCATTGTTCAATTCCCACCTATGAGAGAGAACATGCGGTGTTTGGTTTTTTGTCCTTGCAATAGTTTACTGAGAATGATGTTTTCCAGTTTCATCCATGTCCCTACAAAGGACATGAACTCATCATTTTTTATGGCTGCATAGTATTCCATGGTGTATATGTGCCACATTTTCTTAATCCAGTCTATCGTTGTTGGACATTTGGGTTGGTTCCAACTCTTTGCTATTGTGAATAGTGCCGCAATAAACATACGTGTGCATGTGTCTTTATAGCAGCATGATTTATAGTCCTTTGGGTATATACCCAGTAATGGGATGGCTGGGTCAAATGGTATTTCTAGTTCGAGATCCCTGAGGAATCGCCACACTGACTTCCACAATGGTTGAACTAGTTTACAGTCCCACCAACAGTGTAAAAGTGTTCCTATTTCTCCACATCCTCTCCAGCACCTGTTGTTTCCTGATTTTTGAATGATGGCCATTCTAACTGGTGTGAGATGGTATCTCACTGTGGTTTTGATTTGCATTTCTCTGATGGCCAGTGATGATGAGCATTTCTTCATGTGTTTTCTGGCTGCATAAATGTCTTCTTTTGAGAAGTGTCTGTTCATGTCCTCTGCCCACTTTTTGATGGGGTTGTTTGTTTTTTTCTTGTAAATTTGTTTGAGTTCATTGTAGATTCTGGATATTAGCCCTTTGTCAGATGAGTAGGTTGCAAAAATTTTCTCCCATTCTGTAGGTTGCCTGTTCATTCTGATGATAGTTTCTTTTGCTGTGCAGAAGCTCTTTAGTTTAATGAGATCCCATTTGTTGATTTTGGCTTTTGTTGCCATTGCTTTCGGTGTTTTAGACATGAAGTCCTTGCCCACGCCTATGTCCTGAATGGTATTGCCTAGGTTTTCTTGTAGGATTTTAATGGTTTTAGGTCTAACATATAAGTCTTTAATCCATCTTGAATTAATTTTTGTATAAGGTGTAAGGAAGGGATCCAGTTGCAGCTTTCTACATATGGCTAGCCAGTTTTCCCAGCACCATTTATTAAATAGGGAATCCTTTCCCCATTTCTTGTTTTTGTCAGGTTTGTCAAAGATCAGATAGTTGTAGCTATGCGGCATCATTTCTGAGGGCTCTGTTCTGTTCCATTGATCTATGTCTCTGTTGTGGTACCAGTACCATGCTGTTTTGGTTACTGTAGCCTTGTAGTATAGTTTAAAGTCAGGTAGCGTGATGCCTCCAGCTTTGTTCTTTTGGCTTAGGATTGACTTGGCAATGCGGGCTCTTTTTTGGTTCCATATGAACTTTAAAGTAGTTTTTTCCAATTCTGTGAAGAAAGTCATTGGTAGCTTGATGGGGATGGCATTGAATCTATAAATTACCTTGGGCAGTATGGCCATTTTCACGATATTGATTCTTCCAACCCATGAGCATGGAATGTTCTTCCATTTGTTTGTATCCTCTTTTATTTCATTGAGCAGTGGTTTGTAGTTCTCCTTGAAGAGGTCCTTCACATCCCTTGTAAGTTGGATTCCTAGGTATTTTATTCTCTTTGAAGCAATTGTGAATGGGAGTTCACTCATGATTTGGCTCTCTGTTTGTCTGTTATTGGTGTACAAGAATGCTTGTGATTTTTGTACATTAATTTTGTATCCTGAGACTTCGCTGAAGTTGCTAATCAGCTTAAGGAGATTTTGGGCTGAGACAATGGGGTTTTCTAGATATACAATCATGTCATCTGCAAACAGGGACAATTTGACTTCCTCTTTTCCTAATTGAATACCTTTTATTTCCTTCTCCTGCCTGATTGCTCTGGCCAGAACTTCCAGCACTATGTTGAACAGGAGCGGTGAGAGAGGGCATCCCTGTCTTGTGCCAGTTTTCAGAGGGAATGCTTCCAGTTTTTGCCCATTCAGTATGATATTGGCTGTGGGTTTGTCATAGATAGCTCTCATTATTTTGAGATACGTCCCATCAATACCTAATTTATTGAGAGTTTTTAGCATGAAGGGTTGTTGAATTTTGTCAAAGGCCTTTTCTGCATCTATTGAGATAATCATGTGGTTTTTGTCTTTGGTTCTGTTTGTATGCTGGATTACATTTATTGATTTGCGTATGTTGAACCAGCCTTGCATCCCAGGGATGAAGCCCACTTGATCATGGTGGATAAGCTTTTTGATGTGCTGCTGGATTCAGTTTGCCAGTATTTTATTGAGGATTTTTGCATCAATGTTCATCAAGGATATTGGTCTGAAATTCTCTTTTTTGGTTATGTCTCTGCCAGGTTTTGGTATCAGGACGATGCTGGCTTCATAAAATGTGTTAGGGAGGATTCCCTCTTTTTCTATCGATTGGAATAGTTTCAGAAGGAATGGTACCAGTTCCTCCTTGTACCTCTGGTAGAATTCAGCTGTGAATCCATCAGGTCCTGGACTCTTTTTGGTTGGTAAGCTATTGATTATTGCCACAATTTCAGAACCTGTTATTGGTCTATTCAGAGATTCAACTTCTTCCTGGTTTAGTCTTGGGAGGGTGTATTTGTCGAGGAATTTATCCATTTCTTCTAGATTTTCTAGTTTATTTGCATAGAGGTGTTTGTAGTATTCTCTGATGGTAGATTGTATTTCTGTGGGATCAGTGGTGATATCCCCTTTTTCGTTTTTTATTGCATCTATTTGATTCTTCTCTCTTTTCTTCTTTATTAGTCTTGCTAGCGGTCCATCAATTTTGTTGATCTTTTCAAAAAACCAGCTCCTGGATTCATTAATTTTTTGAAGGGTTTTTTGTGTCTCTATTTCCTTCAGTTCTGCTCTGATTTTAGTTATTTCTAGCCTTCTGCTAGCTTTTGAATGTGTTTGCTCTTGCTTTTCTAGTTCTTTTAATTGTGATGTTAGGGAGTCAATTTTGGATCTTTCCTGCTTTCTCTTGTGGGCATTTAGTGCTATAAATTTCCCTCTACACACTGCTTTGAATGTGTCCCAGAGATTCCGGTATGTTGTGTCTTTGTTCTCGTTGGTTTCAAAGAACATCTTTATTTCTGCCTTCATTTCATTATGTACCCAATAGTCATTCAGGAGCAGGTTGTTCAGTTTCCATGTAGTAGAGCAGTTTTGAGTGAGTTTCTTAATCCTGAGTTCTAGTTTGATTGCACTGTGGTCTGAGAGACAGTTTGTTATAATTTCTGTTCTTTTACATTTGCTGAGGAGAGCTTTACTTCCAACTATGTGGTCAATTTTGGAATAGGTGTGGTGTGGTGCTGAAAAAAATGTATATTCTGTTGACTTGGGGTGGAGAGTTCTGTAGAAGTCTATTAGGTCCACTTTATGTAGAGCTGAGTTCAATTCCTGGATATCCTTGTTAACTTTCTGTCTCGTTGATCTGTCTAATGCTGACAGTGGGGTGTTAAAATCTCCCATTATTATTGTATGGGAGTTTAAGTCCCTTTGTAGGTCACTCAGGACTTGCTTTATGAATCTGGGTGCTCCTGTGTTGGGTGCATATATATTTAGGATAGTTAGCTCTTCTTGTTGAATTGATCCCTTTACCATCATGTAATGGCCTTCTTTGTCTCTTTTGATCTTTGTTGGTTTAAAGTCTATTTTATCAGAGACTAGGATTGCAACCCCTGCCTTTTTTTGTTTTCCAGTTGCTTGATAGATCTTCCTCCATCCCTTTATTTTGAGTCTATGTGTGTCTCTGCACGTGAGATGGGTTTCCTGAATACAGCACACTGATGGGTCCTGACTCCTTATCCAGTTTGCCAGTCTGTGTCTTTTGATTGGAGCATTTAGCCCATTTACATTTAACGTTAATATTGTTATGTGTGAATCTGATCCTGTCATTATGATGTTAGTTGGTTATTTTGCTCGTTAGTTGCTATAGTTTCTTCCTAGTCTCGATGGTCTTTACAATTTGGCATGTTTTTGCAGTGGCTGGTACCGGTTGTTCCTTTCCATGTTTAGTGCTTCCTTCAGGAGCTCTTTTAGGGCAGGCCTGGTGGTGACAAAATCACTCAGCGTTTGCTTGTCTGTAAAGTGTTTTATTTCTCCTTCACTTATGAAGCTTAGTTTGGCGGGATAGGAGATTCTGGGTTGAAAATTCTTTTCTTTAAGAATGTTGAATATCGGCCCCCACTCTCTTCTGGCTTGTAGAGTTTCTGCTGAGAGATCAGCTGTTAGTCTGATGGGCTTCCCTTTGTGGGTAACCCGACCTTTCTCTCTGGCTGCCCTTAACATTTTTTCTTTCATTTCAACTTTGGTGAATCTGACAATAATGTGTCTTGGAGTTGCCCTTCTCGAGGAGTATCTTTGTGGCGTTCTCTGTATTTCCTGAATCTGAATGCTGGCCTGCCTTGCTAGATTGGGGAAGTTCTCCTGGATAATATCTTGCAGAGTGTTTTCCAACTTGGTTCCATTCTCCCCATCATTTTCAGGTACACCAATCAGACGTAGGTTTGGTCTTTTCACATAGTCCCAAATTTCTTGGAGGCTTTGTTCATTTCTTTTTATCCTTTTTTCTCTAAACTTCCCTTCTCTCTTCATTTCATTCATTTCATCTTCCATCAGCGATACCCTTTCTTCCAGTTGATCGCATCTGCTACTGAGGCTTCTGCAATCTTCGCGTAGTTCTCGAAACTTGGCTTTCAGCTCCATCGGCTCCTTGAAGCCCTTCTCTCCATTGGTTATTCTAGTTATCCATTCTTCTAATTTTTTTTCAAAGTTTTTAACTTCTTTGCTGTTGTTTTGAATTTCCTCTCGTAGCTCAGAGTAGTTTGATCGTCTGAAGCCTTCTTCTCTCAACTCATCAAAGTCATCCTCCATCCAGCTTTGTTCCATTGCTGGTGAGGAACTGCGTTCCTTTGGAGGAGGAGAGGTGCTCTGTTTTTTAGAGTTTCCAGTTTTTTTGGTCTGTTTTTTCCCCATCTTTGTGGTTTTATCTACTTTTTGTCTTTGATGATGGTGATGTACAGATGGGTTTTTGGTGTGGATGTCCTTTCTGTTTGTTAGTTTTCCTTCTACCAGACAGGACCCTCAGCTGCAGGTCTGTTGGAGTTTACTAGAGGTGCACTCCAGACCCTGTTTGGCTGGGTGTCAGCAGCGGTGGCTGCAGAGCAGCGGATTTTCGTGAGACCACAAATTCAGCTGTCTGATAGTTCCTCTGAAAGTTTTGTCTCAGAGAAGTACCGGGTTGAATGAGGTGTCAGTCTGTCCCTACTGGGGGGGTGCCTCCCAGTTAGGCTGCTCAGGGGTGAGGGACCCCTTTAGGAGGCAGTCTGACCGTTCTCAGATCTCCAGCTGCGTGCTGGGAGAACCACTACTCTCTTCAAAGCTGTCAGTCAGACAGGGACATTTAAGTCTGTGGAAGTTCTTGCAGAGTTTTTGTTTGCCTGTGCCCTGCCCCCAGAGGTGGAGCCTACAGAGCAGGCAGGCCTCCTTGAGCTGTGGTGGGCTCCACCCAGTTCGAGCTTCCTGGCTGCTTTGTTTACCTAAGCAAGCCTGGGCAATGGCGGGCGCCCCTCCCCCAGCCTCGCTGCCGCCTCGCAGCTTGATCTCAGACTGCTGTGCTAGCAATTAGCGAGACTCCGTGGGCATAGGATCCTCCGAGCCAGGTGCGGGACACAATCTCCTAGTGTGCCGTTTTCCAGGCCCGTTGGAAAAGCGCAGTTAGGGTGGGACTGACCCGATATTCCAGGTGCCGTCTGCTTCCCCTTTCTTTGACTAGGAAAGGGAACTCCCTGACCCCTTGCGCTTCCGGAGTGAGTCAATGCCTCGCCCTGCTTCGGCTCGCGCACAGTGCGCTTCACCGCCTGTCCTGCACCCACTGTTAGGCACTCCCTAGTGAGATGAAACCAGTACCTCAAGCAGAAATGCAGAAATCACCCGTCTTCTGTGTCGCTGGGGCTGGGAGCTGTAGACCGGAGCTGTTCCTATTCGGCCATCTTGGCTCCACTCTCACATATCACATTTTGTTACATGCATAGAATGTGTAACAATCAAGTCATGGTATTTAGGATCTCCATCACCTCGAGCATTTATCATTTTCTTGTGTTGGGAACATTGCAAACCCTCTCTTGTAGCTATTTTGAAATATATATTGTTATTAACTGTGGTCACTCTAATGTGCTACTGAACATTAGAACTTATTCAATCTGCATGTATGTTTGTACCCATTAACTCACCTCTATCTCCCCACAATCCCCCCAAAACACACACACCCACCTCAGCCACTAGTAACTATCATTCTACTTTCTACCTCCATGAGATCAACTACTTTTAGCTCCCCATGAGTGAGAACATGTGATATTTTTGTCTTTCTGTGCCTGGCTTATGGGTGCCTGTATTTAAGAGGCATACATGGATTTGCATCAGGGAGATTAACTAGGAAAACTGAAACCACGAGAAAGAAAGAAATTATAAGAGAAGCAGGGAGAAAAAATAGAAGTGAAGATGAAAAGGTATAACAGGGTAAGGGACTTAAGGAAAAATAAAAACACAGGAAAAACAACACTGACATAAATATTAGGTCTCAAGTGAATTTTATTTTATGATACAGTTGATAGAAGGGTGTAGAAAATAGATGAAAGGAAAAGATAGAATAGACGAAAGGAAAACATAGATATAAAGAAGAGATTTCTGTAAAAGGTTTTGGCCTTTTACTTAGTAGATAATTTGTTAGGTGAAAACTCTGTTTATCTGGTGATAAAACATAACTCCAAATGGTCAGCAACATCTTTAATTCGAAGGAAACAGGTCCCAAGGAAGCATTTTCTAAAACAGATCTTCTGGCACAGTGGCAAGAGCTTCATGAAGAAAGGGGTTCCTTGGTGAAATCAGTTTGGAGAATGCTGCATATTACATTCTTCTTCTTAAAGATTCTCATGCACAGTAGAGGATTAGGAGAAGACCTGTTAAACTCACTCTTACCTCAGTGTTTTCCAGGCCTGTCTGACCACAGGACTCATTTCACTCTAAATCTTACTAACATCCTATAGAGTTATTGACAAGAGGGTGGGTTCAATATCAGAAAACCTGGGTTTGAGCCTTCACTCCAAAGTTTTACTAGCTATGTGACCTGGGGCAGATTACTTAATAATAACCTTAAGCCTCAGCTTCTCCCTGAGTGAAATGGGTTTAATAATGTAAAGTTTTGGCACAATGTCGGGTACATGGTAAATGCTGGATTAAGTACCAGTTATTAGTATCTTTCAGAAAATATTTTGGGAAACCTATGAACATCCTAAGCTTTCTGCCAAATTATCAATAAAAAGTATTAAATTATGCCATCATTCTTAGAACATCTAGAAGAAAAATATTTTTCCAATCAAAGAAAATTAGGAAGTTTTTCTTTTATTTTTCCTTCCCTGCCTCCTCCCCAAACTTTTTTTTTCCAGTTAGGAAATTTCAAATCAAACTAAGAAAAAACATAAATTAGTCACATCACAACAAGTCAATGATTTGCAGCAAAGAGGTGTAACAAGCAACAGTCTATAGTATAGACATAAATAGATCTTGGATCAAAGATAACCATTTCTAAGGTGAAGCTGCCTTAGAAAACCACAACTCTCTTACAGGCCAGTAAGACTGTGTTCATGCCAAACACAACAGTGGAATAGGTGAAACCTGGTTTCCTGCCCTTGACTATCCAACTCAGAGAAAAAAAAAGCCTTCCTTATACAACCTGCCAACCCTGATCATGTACTAAGGGCCCTACGAGTCTGCATTGCTCCCTCTACACATATGACTTTCAGGAAGAATCTAAAACCTTATTCATGCTATGGGATTAGTGCTCTGAATTATGTGCATTTGCATTCTAACATCCTTCAACTTCAGTAATTTCAGGAATTTGCTAATAAAGTGTGGAGTGGGGAGGCCTTCCTAGGGAGGGATCCTACAAGCGCTTCTGTGGAAAGTAGATTCTCCAACCTCTGTGTCTTCTCTGGTTCTAAAGCCTTATTTCTAAGGGTGCATGCAAGGTCCTTTGGGCCCTGCTTGGCATTTTCAGCACTGTACTTAGGCAGCATCTGGATTTTCTCAGACCCATTTTCACTATATGTTACACCAGGCAGGGAAACCTTCTGTTTGAAGCCTGAATGAGTTATTACACATTGCTAAGTCTGGGCTTCCAGGTGACAGTGCCAGGAAAGATTGATTCAACCCTCTATCAACATCATGGACTTACTATTATCTCCCAAACGAGACGTCATTAACAGCCACTGCCCCATCTTTCAGAAAGATCACAGATCTATCCCATAGGTACACACTGCCAAGGAGTGCTGAGAGCACTCTCTCCATAACTGAAAGTCTTCTTCACCACTGTGTCCTCAGGGTCTAATGCAGTGCCTGGAACACTACTTAACAAAGCATCAGCAAGTGCTTCTTAAATGAATTAATGATGAATGAACAAAGAACTTTTTTCCATTCCAATGTCAAACTTGTGACCCACAGAGCTGGGCCAATCCTAAGTCTATTATTCTAAAGACATGGTTCTGAAACCTGTTCCCTGGCCTAAGAAAACAGAAATAAATAGGAGGAAAATGTCATGCTCAATCCTCAGCATCCCAACCCCAGAAATCAATTGTTGAAGTGTCTGATTCATCAAATGACACTCAAGATCTTCAGACAGTTGTCCAATTACTAAACAGTTTTGTAAGACATATTTTATCCCACATTTTAATACACTTATTTCCACTGCATCTCCAAAATTATGGCTTAAACTACATTGAAATAAACCTGTAACATAACCATTTATTACATTCATTTGTTGCTTACCCAGCAAAGAATAGAGATAGCTGCTTGGTGTTGATAGGCAGTTGTCAATGATACTACAGAAAGTACGATGTTCATTCTGACACCCAATAGGCAGTTTTTTAAGAGTAAAATTGTCCCATTGCATTTCATTTTGAAATAAGAAAATTAGTTCCTATTTTATTTGTAAGGCCTCTGCCCACACTGTATTAAGTAAGGCCAATGCACTTCATTGCTTTGGTATTTCAGTGGCATATACTGAATGTCACTTACCTATAGGGCTCCTGGGCTCATGTTTCAGTGACCTCATGTGGTGTGTAACATTAGTTTCTTAAAAGCTCTATAGCATCTTGCCTTTAATTACATGTATGAAATTATTCAAAGCAATACTACTAAGAAATCTTCCACTCAACCCAAATGTTATAGAATGCTATTGGCAGCAATCCACCTCATGAAGGATTTGTGGGGTACTTAAAAGGAAATTAGAATGGCCTGCAAATTGCCTTTAATTAGGAATACAGCAGGTGGAGCACCCAGCTATGGTCATGGGAGGTGCAAGAATTGATCTTATGAGCCCATCCTTCTCCCCACACTCATTTTATTATTAATGATCCTAGGATTATAGGCTTAATAAATCTTTGTTAAAGAACTGAGTAATTCACCTGTGGCTGACATAATTGAGTTACACTCTATTTTGTACTTCACCATACTACTTTTCTACTATTATCTTTCAAAGTTTTTTGCTCCATAAATTCATGTATTTAAATCCTTTAACTGATATATAACATTTTCTCTTTTAATTTTGCTGTACTCTTATTTTATTTATTTCTTCCATCATATCTGCTCTCTATGACACAATAATCACCAAGGAATGCAACTGGACATGACATAAAGCTCATAAAAACCAGAGCCTTGTCCACCACTATATCCCTAGAAGTGTATATTATGGGTAGCACAGAGGAGGTATTCAATAAGACTATGAATGAATAAATGAACAATCAATAAACAGAAAAACTGATACTGTATGTCATGAGGAAACAAAAAGAACAGGATAGAATCTTCCTCTGAAATAAAAGTCAGTCTTGGAACAAGACTGAATAGTGTATCGGATGAACAGATTCCTTACATATAAAGTTGACACATCTTGATTGCTGTGGTAGGTGAAATAATGTAAGTGAAAGCTCCATAAAAATGGTAAAGCACTACTCAGACAGAGTGTCTTGAACATGACAATGAGCTGTGAATAAAATAAAGCTAGCAATTAAGGCTACAATATGGAATTGCGGCAATCTCATGGTCTTCCTCAGAGCAGGGTGCAGTAAGTATTTCTGAATGAATTTGTGGTCCTGGTTTGGACCACAGACATATCTGATATGGTTTGGTTCTGTGTCCCCATCCAAATCTCATCTCAAATTGTAATCTCCATGTGTCGAGGGAGGGACCTGGTGGGAGGTGACTGGATCATGGGGATAGTTCCCCCATGCTATTCTTGTGATAGTGAGTTCTCACAAGATCTGATGGTTTAAAAGTGCTTGGCAGTTCCCTCCTTGCGCTGTCTCTGCTGCCACCTTATGAAGAAGGCACTTGGTTCTCCTTTACCTTCTGCCATGACTGTAAGTTTCCTGAGGGTTCTCAGCCATGCAGAACTATGAGTCAATTAAAAAACCTCTTTCGTTATAAACTACCCAGTCTCAAGTAGTTCTTTATAGTAGTGTGAAAATGGACTAATACAGAGATTATAGATGGGTAAAGGACATCATTGAACTTGGGACTGTGGAAGGAAAGCATTTTATTGCAAATAACTAATAGTTACAAAAGCACTTTTTAAATGTTATTATTAGATGTTAAGTCGAAAATTTAGAAACATTTACCCAGGTTACAAAATAAGAACTTTTCATTTTTCAAAGTTTCTAAGGGTAAGGTACATCCCCAGATAAAATGAGTATAGGCCAGTCTCCTTTGGCTTTGTGGATTCTTTCCAAAAATTTTCCAGACTATTTAGCTTTCCTTGTGTAGTTACAGCTCAAATTAGAAACTTAAGAAACAGCAAGTGGCCAGGCAGGGTAGAAAGCAAATAAACTGAGCTACCTGTGCCTTTTTCCAAACCAGTATATGTGCTTGGCTCCTGAAAAAAAAATTCTGATATGTAGGCATTCTCGCTACTTAGTGAGATATTAATGAAGACCTTTCAACGTATAACACACAGTAACTGTTGCATGGTTTTAATAAACACTTGAATTTTCCAGGAATGCGACTGCTGTGTAAATCAGGGCAAGACTGTAAGGTTTTTTTGTTTAAAACATTAACGAGAGTTGCCCACCACTTCAGAAAGTCACATCCAATGATAACACCATGATTTTCTGTTGCCAGTACACACATTGATTTTCATTTGTAGCTGGTGGCTCTACATGCAGGTTCAGCCATCTAATGAGTTAATTTTATCTTCTAGGGTGGTTATACCCAAGCTTTTTTATTGAAATAAATTTTATTTTATTAAAAGTTGCCTTTTTTTCTGCTTTATATTATAGTTAGGGTACTATGTTCACTGCTTAAAATTGTATGTGCACATAGATGATTATATTAACTTTAATTTTCATTTCATATTCAGAATGAAATACTTGTTATAAAAGGGAACATTGAGTCTGCAGGGTTAAGAGGGGCACTAATTGTATCCAACCTCCTCACCCTATGATAAAACCGAGGCTCAGAGAAGTGAAGTAACTTGCTCAATGCCACAAAGCAAGCTGATGACCAACATGGCTAGCAGTTACCTAGGCAGACAGTGCTTCTTCCAGCACACTGCATTGCTTCAAAGTGATGACTATGCAAATATGCAAAGAGGGCAAAAAATTCAACTCATACTTCAGAATGAGGTGGTCACCATTAGACCCAAGGGGCAGGCACTGAAGAGGTCCCCCAAACCTCCAGCACAGGGGTAAGATGCTTTAGAGAAGCTGTTTGTTTTATTTTCACCTGAAAAGCATCAGGTGCTGGTTCTGGCACTGAGCTTATGCAAAACTGAGCTGAGGCCAATTCAGTGTCTCTCTCAAAGGTATATGGAGAAAGTAGATGTTTGTGAGGCGTGTGTTTAAGGCTGACTTACGAGTGCAAAAAAGGCAGAAAGAACATTACTTATTGCAAGAAAGCAACACTCCATTCTTATCTTGAACGTGAAGTTTCAAAAATATTTGACAGTGAAGAAGTCAAGGGATATATACTCAATTTAAAATCAGTAAATGGTGCCCCTACTTTTGGGCCTTGAGTTTAAGGAGTTTTGGTCAGACAGAGTTCAATAGGAGGTCTGAATTTGCAAATAACTAGGTAGAACAGGTGAAGAGCATGTCCCAAGAAACTTTTATATATAACACATGCATTAAAACAGTTTGAAATATTCCCAGGAGATAGGCATGAGGTAATTAACATTTATCTCAAAGCTGGCTTCTAATCAAATCACTGCTCTACATTTATGGAACAAGGAAATTCTCTAAACTAAGTAGCTTTGACATTCATCACTCAACTAAACCAAACTGGGCACTCTCAAAATGAGAACAGAAAAGCAAGCCAACCAATAAATATGATTTGTTGGCTAATATATAAAGAAAATATATCTTAAATTATCTTCTACACTTAGCCTTAAGTCACTGCTACTAACATGAGCTCCCCAACCTGAGATGAGGGCTGTCTTCCAAACCTTAAGAGGAAATTAAAACACCTAATATTGGTTTTGAGCTAAAGCTGATACCAACAATTATATTTACGATCCATCTGCAAACTAAAATGGTTCATCTTTTCTTTTAGCCTCAGCATGTTAAATGCCTTCCACTTCAGTTCACATAGTTCCCATAAAAGAGCCTAGTGTTTTGAGATGGAAATCCTGAACCTTTGTAACGGACTTTACTTCGAATGAATATGATCCTAAATGCCTATACAATCATTTTTATGAAATTAATGGAATTAGTATCTATAAAATAAAATAGAATGCAATATATCTAAAGTTACAAATGTGCCAAGCCAAAACATTTAACTCTCTGTGTGGGGCGATACACAGAATTGCCTTTTGACATTATCTTAAGTGAGGTCTGAGGCAGACACAGAAGGCAGATGGAGGCACTGGAGAAGGCAGCTGTTTCCATGCACTGGGGCAAAGCAGCAGGTCTGGTGGTTTTAAAATCCTAGGGAGAAAAATAGACAGTTCATTATTATGGTCACTTTCTTCAATTTCCTTTTGGAAGCACCTAAATGAAAGAGGCGGTTAATCTAGGTTTATGGCAATGAAGCCTCTTGGTTGGAAGCTCCTTCTACATGACCCATGGGACCTGCCACGGTACAATCAGCCGGAGGCCCAGACATGAATGGTGTGAGGAGTAAGAAAAAGATGCTCTCTAGGAAGCAAAGCATTTATTTTGCTGCTCAGTGCTAAGTACTAGAAGGAGTATTAAAAAGCAGAAAATTTGATCCATCTGAACTAATCCCACTTACTTGGCAATCCACATCTTATTGGAGAAGGACTCCGACTTCGAGACATCTGGAAAATATAAAGGAATAATGTGAATTACACAGTAGATGGAGCTCAAAGGATGAATTCTTTTGACATATTTTTTTTTTCCCTAAAACCAACCAAATAGCTTGCTCTGAGGCACTTTAGCACTATGATTTTTCGCCCTAAGGTTGACTATTGTGATTTTTTTTAGACTTCTGAAGTATTGGTTTAAATTATATTATTAGTTAAAAGCTGGGTTCAGTGGCCTAAGAGCAGCCATACTGAATTCAGTGCCTTCCAGAAAATAAAAGTATTTATTAAAACTCACAAATTAAAGCTAAAATGATGATATAATCTCTGGAAGATCCTTTATAAAAATTATAAGTCATAAACTCTGCTCTATTAAGAAGGGTCACCAGGCAACCAGAAAATCTTCATCTTTCAAATCTCACCTTTACTTTCACTAAGTAGAAGGTACTGCATTAGAACCACAAGTCTGTGACATAGCTGGTCAGGCGTAACTGGCTACAAGCATCATCCTTGCTCTGAGCTTTCAAACACTCTAGATAAATAGATGCTGATAAAGACGGAATCCATTCTGGATGAATCAAGACCCCACATAAACAAAAATAAACCTGACTAACCAAAAATATTTGTATTTTATTTTGCAGGTATACCCAGTTTTGTTGTGGCAAGAGGATGATGGAAACAGACAGAAAGTTGGCTGAAGTCGTACCTTTGAAATTAGATTTTATTCTCATCTAAAGTTTAAATTAATGTGTTCTTTCTGAGCACAACATGAGAAAGAAAGAGAAGGTATAGGGATTCTCACAGAGGACATTGCCCATGAATAAGCCTTTCAATGGGAGTCCGGAGTTACAATTTGCCATGGTTGTTGCACAGTAAGTGTCTAATAGTATTTTCTTCTGATATGCCATTTCCTTTTAGAATGAGGAATTGTGGTTCTCTCAGTATCATGCTCCCAATGTTTCCTTTTTATTTACCAGTCCACTAAGTGCACTATTGTTTTGCTTTTACTTACCATAAATACTTATTCATGAAAAAAGATAATGAAGCTATATGAAAATCTCTAAGAGCAAAAGGATTGTGTCAGATGCATGACTTTTCCATTTCCCTATCATTTTTTAGGTCATTTTCTTCACCTGAATATTCCTTCCCAATTTCCTAGCCCATTGAAATTCCACCCATTCTAAAACACCAAATTAAATACTACTTCCCCCATGAATGCCTTCCTCATGACCAAATCTGGGAGGAATCTCTATCTCATCTGATGACTCTAGCCCTTTCTGCTTCTTTTATTGACTATCATATTGTGTCATATTATGGATGTATTGGTTTGTTGACTGTATCACATTCAGCTAATCTGTTTAAATCATAATAATCTTTCTCTTTCCTATATTTTATTTTTCTTTTTAAGTTTAGGGGTACATCTGCAGGTTTGTTATATTGGTAAAATCTTGTCATGGGGAATTTCTGGACAGATTTTCATCACCCAGGTATTAAGCCTAGTACCGATTAGTTATTTTTCCCGATCCTCTCCCTCCTCCCACCATCCACTCTCTGGTGGGCCCCAGTGCCTGCTGTTCCCTCTTTGTGTCCATGTGTTCTCATCATTTAGTTCCAACTTATAAGTGAGAAAGGTATTTGGTTTTCTGTTCCTGTGTTAGTTTGCTAAAGATAATGACCTTCAGCTCCATCCATGTTCCTGCAAAGGACATGATCTCGTGATCTTCCTATATTAAGATCTATTCCGAGAAGATAACTTGCTTTTGTCATTTTTGTGTCCCTCCCAAATCTAGCATCCATCAGATCCGGAAAGAATGTATGATAAGGAGCATGCAGGAGTCACAATAGATGCTCATTAAAGTCAGTAAGGGGGAGGAGATTCAAGATGGCCAAATAGGAACAGCACTGGTCTGCAGTCCCCAGCGAGATCAACGCAGAAGGCAAGTGATTTCTGCATTTCCAACTGAGGAACCCAGTTCATCTCATTGGGACTGGTTGGACAGAGGGTGTAGCCCATGGAGGGCGAGCCGAAGTATGGCGGGGCATCACCTCACCTGGGAAGTGCAAAAGGCCAGAGAATTTTCCCCCCTACCTAAGGGAAGCCGTGAGGGTCTGAGCCTGAGGAACTCTGGCACAGATACTGCGCTTGTCCCATGGTCTTTGCAACCCGCAAACCAGGAGATGCCCTCCAGTGACCACCTCACCAGGGCCCTGGGTTTCAAGCACAAAACTGGGCGGCCAATTGGGCAGACACCAAACTAGCAGCAGGGGCTTTTTTTTTTTTTCCATATCCCAGTGGCTCCTGGAATACCAGCAAAACAGAACTGTTCACTCCCCTGGAAAGGGGGCGATGAAGCCAGGGAGCCAAGAGGTCTGGCTCAGCAGGTCCCACCCCCACAGAGCCCAGGAAACTAAGATCCACTGGCTTGAAATTCTCACTGCCAGCACAGCAGCAATCTGAGATCTACCTGGGATGGTTAAGCTTGGTGGGGGAGGGGTGTCTGCCATTGCTGAGGCTTGAGTAGGCAGTTTTACGGACACAGTGTAAACAAAACTGCTAAGAAGTTCAAACTGGGTGGAGCACACTGCAGCTCAGCAAGGCTGCTGTGGCCAGACTGGCAGATTGCTCCTCTTTGGACAGCGCATCTCTGTAAAAAAGGCAGCAGCCCCAGTCAGGGGCTTATAGCAGACTTAAATGTCCCAGCCTGATGGCTCTGAAGAGAGCAGCAAACCTCCCAGCACAGCATTCGAGCTCTGCTAAGGGTCAGTCTGCCTTCTCAAGTGGATCCCTGACTCCTGTGTATACTGACTGGGAGACACCTCCCAACAGGGGCCAACAGACACCTCATACAGGAGAGCTCTGGCTGGCATCTAGCAGGTGCCCCTCTGGGTCAAAGCTTCCAGAGGAAAGAACAGGCAGCAATCTTTGCTGCTCTGCAGCCTCCGCTGGTGATACCCAGGCAAACAGGGTTGGGAGTGGACTGCCAGCAAACTCCAGCAGGCTGACAGCAGAGGGGCCTGACTGTTAAAAGGAAAAGAAACAAACAGAAAGGATTAGCATGTCCACTCAAAGACCCCATCCAAAGGTCACCAACATCAAAGACCAAAGATAGATAATTCCACAAAGATGGGGAAAAACCAGCACAAAAAGGCTGAAAATTCCAAAAACCAGAACACCTTTCCTCCTCCAAAGGATCACAACTCATAGCCAGCAAGGGAACAAAACTGGATGGAGAATGAGTTTGATGAGCTCACAGAAGTAGGCTTCAGAACGTGGGTAATAACAACTCCAAGTAAAGGAGCATGTTCTAACCCAATGCAAGGAAGCTAAGAACCTTGAAAAAAGGTTAGTCGAATTGCTAACTAGAATAACCAATGTAGAGAAGAACATAAATGACCTGATGGGGCTGAACACAGCACAAGAACTTCATGAAGAATACACAAGTATCAATAGCCGAATCGATCAGGCAGAAGAAAGGATATCAGTGATTGAAGATTAACTTAATGAAATCAAGAGAGAAGACAAGATTAGAGAAAAAAAGGATAAAAAGAAACAAACAAAGCCTCCAAGAAATATGGGATTATGTTAAAAGACCAAATCTACATTTGACTGAAAATGTAATTGAAAGTGATGGGGAGAATGGAAACAAGTTGGAAAACACTCTTCAGGATATTATCCAGGGGATATTTCCCAACCTAGCAAGACAGGCCAACATCCAAATTCAGGAAATACAGAGAACTCCACAAAGATGCTCCTCAAGAAGAGCAACCCCAAGACACATAATCATCAGATTCACTAAGGTTGAAATGAAGGAAAAAATGCTAAGGGCAGCCGAAGAGAAAGGTTGGGTTAACCACAAAGGGAAGCCCATAATACTAACAGTGAATCTCTCTGCAGAAAACCTACAAGCCAGAAGAGAGTGAGGGCCAATATTCAACGTTCATTAAAGAAAAGAATTTTTAACCCAGAATTTCATATCCAGCCAAACTAAGCTTCATCGGCAAAGGAGAAATAAAATTCTTTACAGACAAGTAAATGCTGAGGGATTTTGCCACCACCAGACCTGCCTTACAAGAGCTCCTGAAAGAAGCACTAAACATGAAAAGGAAGAACCGGTACCAGCCACTGCAAAAACAAACCAAAATGTAACGACCACCGACACTATGTAGGAACTGCATTAACTAATGGGCATAACAACCAGCTAGCATCATAATGACAGGATCAAATTCACACATAACAATACTAACCTTAAATGTAAACGGACTAAATGCCCCATTTAAAAGACACAGACTGGCAAATTGGATAAAGAGTCAAGACACATCAGTGTGCTGTATGCAGGAGACCCATCTCACTTGCAAAGACACACATAGGCTCAAAATAAAGGGATGGAGGCATATTTACCAAGGAAATGGAAAGCAAAAAAAAGCAGGAGTTGCAATCCTAATCTCTGATAAAACAGACTTTAAACCAACAAAGATCAAAAGAGGCAAAGAAGGGCATTACATAATGGTAAAGGGAACAATGCAGCAAGAACTAACCATCCTAAATATATATGCACCCAATACATAAAGATTCATAAAGCAAATTCTTAGAGACCTACGAAGAGACTTATACTCCCACACAATAATAGTGAGAGACTTTAACACTCCACTGTCAATATTAGACAGATCAATGAGACAGAAAATTAACAAGGATATTCAGGACTTGAACTCAGCTCTAGACCAAGTGGACCTAATAGACCTCTACAAAACTCTCCACCCCAAATCAACAGAATATACATTCTTCTCAGCACCAGATAGCACTTATTCTAAAATTGACCACATAATTGGAAGTAAAACACTCTTCAGCAAATGAAAAAGTATGGAAATCATAACAAACAGTCTCTCAGATCACAGAGCAATCAAATTAGAACTCAGGTCTAAGAAACTCACTCAAAAGCATACAAATACATAGCAACTGAA
The DNA here is from genome assembly GCF_006542625.1 of Nomascus leucogenys. Taxonomy (NCBI): domain Eukaryota; kingdom Metazoa; phylum Chordata; class Mammalia; order Primates; family Hylobatidae; genus Nomascus; species Nomascus leucogenys. Next base: position 46,821 of record NW_022096415.1, read on the forward strand.
CAACCTGCTCCTGAATGACTACTGGGTAAATAACGAAAATGAAGGCAGAAATAAAGATGCTCTTTGAAACCAATGAGAACGAAGACAACGTACCAAAATCTGTGGGCCACATTTAAAGCAGTGTTTAGAGAGAAATTTATAGCATTAAATGCCCACAAGACAAAGCAGGAAAGATCTAAAATTGACACCCTAACATCAAAATTAAAAGAACTAGAGAAGCAACAGCAAACAAATTCAAAAACTAGCAGAAGACATGAAATAACTGAGATCAGAGTAGAACTGAAGGAAATAGAGACATGAAAAACCCTTCAAAAAATCAATGAATCCCAGAGCTGGTGTTTTAAAAAAAATCAACAAAATAGACATACCACTAGCCAGACTAATAAGGAATAAAAGACAGAAGAATCAAATAGACACAACAAAAATAATAAGAGGGGTATCAACACTGATCCCACAGAAATACAAACTACCGTCAGAGAATACTATAAACACCTCTTCACAAATAAACTAGAAAATCTAGAAGAAATGGATAAATTACAGGACACGTACATCCTCCCAAGTCTAAGCCAGAAAGAAGTCAAATCCCCGAATAGAACAATAACAAGTTCTGAAATTGAGGCAGTAATTATAGCCTACCAACCAAAAAAAGTCCAGGACCAGTTGGATTCACAGCCGAATTCTACCAGAGGTACAAAGAGTTGCTGGTACCATTCGTTCTGAAACTATTCCAAACAATAGAAAAAGAGGGAATCCTCCCTAACTCATTTTAAGAGGCCAGCATCATCCTGATACCAAAACCTGGCAGAGACACAACAAAAAAAGAAAATTTCAGGCCAATATCCCTGATGAACATCGATGCAAAAATCCTCAATAAAATACTGGCAAACTGAATCCAGCAGCACATCAAAAAGCTTATCCACCATGAACAAGTTGGCTTCATTCCTGGGATGCAAGGCTGGTTCAACATATGCAAATCAATAGACGTAATCCATCACATAAACAGAACCAATGACAAAAACCACATGATTATCTCAATAGATGCAGAAAAATTCAACAAATTCAATAAAATTCAACACCCCTTCATTATAAAACTCTCAATAAGCTAGGTATCAATGGAACATATCTCAAAATAATAAGAGCTATTTATGACAAACCCACAGCCAGTATCATACTTGCTGAATGATAAAAACTGGAAGCATTCCCTTTGAAAACCAGTACAAGACAAGGATGCCCTCTCTCACCACTCCTATTCAACATAGTATTGGAAGTTCTGGCCAGGGGCAATCAGGCAAGAGAAAAAATAAAGGGAATTCAAATAGGAAGAGAGGAAGTCAAATTGTCTATGTTTGCAGATGACATGATTGTATATTTAGAAAACCCCATCATCTCAGCCCAAAACCTCCTCAAGCTGATAAGCAACTTCAGCAAAGTCTCAGGATATGAAATCAACGTGCAAAAATCACAAGCACTCCTATACACCAATAACAGACAAACAGAGAGCCAAATCATGAGTGAACTCACATTCACAATTGCTACTAAGAGAATAAAATACCGAGGAATACAACTTACAAGGGATGTGAAGGACCTCTTCAAGGAGAACACCAAACCACTGCTCAAGGAAATCAGAGAAGACACAAACAAATGGAAATACATTCCATGCTCATAGACAGGAAGAGTTAATATTGTGAAAATGGCCATACTGTCCAAAGTAATTTATAGATTCAATGCTATCCCCATCAAGCTACCACTGACTTTCTTCACAGAATTGGAAAAACCACTTTAAAATTCATATGGAACCAAAAAAGAGCCCTCCTAGCCAAGACAACCCTGGGCAAGAACAAAGCTAGAGGCATCATGCTACCTGACTTCAAACTATACTACAAGGCTAAAGTAACCAAAACAGCATGGTACTTGTACAAAAACAGATATATAGATCAATGGAACAGAACGGAGGCCTCAGAAACAAAACCACACAGCTACAAACCATCTGATCTTTGACAAACTTGACAAAAACAAGCAATGAGGAAAAGATTCCCTATTTAATAAATGGTGTTGTGAAAACTGGCTAGCCATAATGCAGAAAACTGAAACTGGACCCCTTCCTTACACCTTTTACAAAAATCAACTCAAGATGGACCAAAGACTTAAGTGTAAGACCTAGGACCATAAAAATCCTAGAAGAAAACCTGGACAATACCATTCAGGACATAGGCATGGGCAAAGGCTTCATGTCTAAAACACCCAAAAGCAATGGCAACAAAGCCAAAATTTGACAAATGGATCTAATAAACTAAAGAGCTTTTGCACAGCAAAAGAAACTATCATTAGAGTGAACAGGCAACCTACAGAATGGGAGAAAATGTTTGCAGTCTCTCCATCTGACAAAGGGCTAATATCCAGAATCTACAAAGAACTTAAACAAATTTACAAGAAAAAAAAAACAACCCATCAAAAAGTGGACAAAGGATATGAACAGACTCTTCTCCAAAGAAGACATTTATGCAGCCAAAAAACACATGAAAAATGCTCATCATCACTGGTAATTAGAGAAATGCACATCAAAACCACAATGAGATACCATCTCACACCAGTTAGAATGGTAATCATTAAAAAGTCAGGAAACAACACATCCTGGAGAGGTTGTGGAAAAATAGGAATGCTTTTACACGTTGGTGGGAGTATAAATTAGTTCAACCATTGTGGAAGAGAGTGTGGCGATTCCTCAAGGATCTAGAACTGGAAATACCATTTGACCCAGCAATGCCATTACTGGGCATATACCCAAATGATTATAAATCATTCTACGATAAGACACATGTAGACATATGCTTATTGTGGCACTACTCACAAAAGCAAAGACTTGAAACCAACCCAAATGCCCATCAATGATAGAATGGATTAAGAAAATGTGGCACATATACACCATGGAATACTATGCAGCCATAAAAAAGGATGAGTTTATGTCCTTTGCAGGGCCATTGATGAAGCTGGAAAACCATCATTCTCAGCCAAACTATCTAAGATCAGAAAGTCATAATGGGAGTTGACCAATGAGAACACATGGATACGGGAGGGGAACATCACACACTGGGGCCTGTCGGGGGGTGAGGGTTAGGCGAGGGATAACATTAGAGAAATACCTAATGTAGGGCAATGGGTTGATGGGTGCATCAAACCACCAGGGCACGTGTATACCTATGTAACAAAAGTGCATGTTCTGCACATGTAACCCAGAACTTAAAGTATATATATAAAAAAGAAAAAAGTCAGTAAGGAAGCTGGGTCTCATCAACCGCAGGAGTTTTTGGTTTTGTTTTTGTTTTGCTGAGGAAGTTTTGCAACTTTGGGCTACAGCTGCATGCTAGAGGCAATTTCAGAAAAGCGTGTAGGGTTGCCGGATGTGATTCTCCTTCTCTACCACTCTTCTAAACAAAGTTGAACTAATATTTAATTATTATTTGGAGGAACAGCACATTGTTAGCCTATTTGGTGTCCACATGTCTTGGTCTAGCCCTGTATTCAAAAGGCACTGACTAAATATGTGTTGAATAAATGTATAGTGGTGAATCATAATTTTTTGACTGTTTTGGGGAGTTTTTGTTTTGTTTTGTTCAAGACAGGGTCTCACTCTCTCAGCCAGGCTAGAGTGCAGTGTGGTACAATCACAGCTAACTGCAGCCTCGACCTCCCTGGGCTCAGGTGATCCTCCCAGCTCAGCCTCCTAAGTAGCTGGGACTATAGGCACATGCCACCATGCCTGGCTAATTTGGGGGGGAATTCTTTGTTATGCCCAGCTAATTTGGGGGAGGATTTTGTTTTGTTTTGTAGGGACAATGTTTCCCCATGTTGCCATAGCTGGTCTCAAACTCCTGGGCTCAAGAAAATCCTCCCACCTCAGCCTCTGAAAGTGCTAGAGTTACAGGTGTGAGCCACCCTACCCAGCCCATAATAATGTTTTTAGGGATGTTATCTTCATAGCTTTCATGATGTTTTTGC